>NC_060287.1:36014763-36017983 GCF_021613505.1 Equus quagga | reverse complement strand
AACACAAAGTGATTTTAGAAAATTCAGCTATAACGTGACTGGTGGGCGGCCCCAATTCTCTTACCCGGGGGAAGCAGGATGTGGAGAGAAGATTGAAACCAGGAGAAGTGGCAGGAGATCCCAGTTCAAAAAGTGAGAATACAAAGGGTGAGTCTTCCTGTTTCCGATATTCTCCCGGTTCACTGTCCTCAGGTCAGATCCCCATCAAACAGGTGCCCAGCGTCCTGGAGAATCCAGGCATTGCTGCCTCTTTCCTGGGAGTCCCTGGAAACCAAAAAGGCCCAAACCAGTCCAGTCAACAGATAATCCCGTGCAGATGTCAGCCACCAGGTGGTGCCCAATGGCATGGCACGAAGGACCAGCCTGGGTCTGGCCGGTGAGCCCAGACCCCCTGGACAGGCAAGATAACTCTGGCCATTCATTAGCTTCAAAAGAATGCCACCTTGCCTTGACACCAATGATTTAGTCTAAACACCATTTTTTTAAAATGCCATTAAAAAAAAATGCTTTCCTGGATTAAAAAAAAAAGAATGTAGCCTTTTTTCTTTTCTGTTATTAACCTCCATATTTCTCAAAAACCTGCTTATAGGGTGATTTCTTCATTTTGTTCGGTTGAAGAAATTATCTGTTGACCCCCTACTACGGATAACGAAGTTTCAGCTGTCTTCCACTTCCTCCTTCTACCACATAAGAGGACACCTGCTCCCCGGCTTCCTCCCAACATACTTGTGGAAGGACTTTTGGTTAATCTCCTTTCAGTATTTACACGATTGCTGTGTAAGTATTAGTCACACTGAGACAACAGAGTCCTGCAAGGACTTTTCCCTTTTTGTACAAATTTTGTTTTTCCTGAAGGTGCTTCATTTCTTCCATTTGCTTCATTTTCCACATAACTATCATTAATTAGTCCTACCCATTCAAACAGAACCATCTTTCTCTCCATTCATTCAGAGACATAGGTAATCTATCAGTGATTTTCTTTTCTTGGAAACCTCCCTCTTGGTGCTGTCTGTGACCTCCTCCATGATGGACTGGCTGCACGTGCCAGTGGTGGACGGGTCTTGTCCCGGGGACCTCCCTTCTCAATCCTTCTGGGGATTTCCTTTGTGTTGCTCTCTTAGGGCTCCCTTCTTCCTGGGGGAGGCCATGAGGAACGTCTTTCTCTTTCATGCTCGACTCTCTGGTTTTGGTGAAGCAAGTCTTTCAGAAGCTTTGTGAGAATGGATGCATGGAAGGCAACACTTCAGAGATCTTGTGTATCTTTATTCTGCCCTTCCACCGTGAGGCTGGGGTAAGCTGGTGATTCTTTTTCCTCTAGTTTTTAGACATTGTTCCTCTATTTCCTAGCCTTTGGAGTTGCTGTTGAGACATATGACGTCTTTTTAAACCATGATCATTTAATATGGAAGATTTTAGGAAATTTTAAAGATATTCCCCTTATCCCTAGCGGCCAGAAATTTCATAAAGAAGTGCTTTGAAATGGTTGATTGATTTTTCTTCTGGGTCCTCAGTTTGCCTTTTCATTCCCACAGCTCACGTCCTTCAGTTCTGGGAAACTTTCTTGAATAATTTTCTTGATAATATTTTTCTTTCCTTGTCTTTATTCTCTTTTTCAGAAACGCCTATAATTCAGACACTGAATCTCTTTGATTCACTTTCTAATTATTTTTTTCCTCTTACTTTCTGTCTCCTTTCTTTTGTTCTTCTCTTTGGGAAACTTCCTGAGAACTTTATCTTCCAATCATCCTATTGATGTTTTTAAATTTTCACTATCATATTTTCAGTTTTCAAGAGTTCATTCTTACTGTCCAAGCAGTCTTTTTCCAGCATGATATCTTGTTTCATGGTTGAAAATGTTTCGGATGTTCCTCTGGGGTCATTCATTGTAAGATTTGTTTTTCAGTCTCCTTCTGCTTCGGTTGGGACTTTCCTAAAATGTCTGTTAATCCTTGGATGTATATTTATATTTCAGAAAGAAAATGAAAGCGTTAATGGGAAATTCTGCGTATTGGGCGTGTGGGGTGAGAGGGAGGGACTTGTCAACTAATGGGCTTCTCTCTAGCGTCATTCCTTGGAGTCCCGGCTTTTCCATTGGGGAGCCCCCAAATGCCAGTGTGGGTCTTTTCTCCTGTGAAGGTCACCTCCCCAAAGAGCAGGCTGCATTTTCACGGAGGGAGCAGAGAGTTCGGCAGGGGTGGTGTAAGTTGACTGCCTGAATTCTGGAGCCTGAGCAAGGGGAGACGAAGCTCCCCGCTGAGGCATGTGGATTTCAACTGACCCCAGTCCACAGGGCTCCTGGTGACTGAGTCCAGATGCTCTCTGGAGGAGAGTCCTTCAAAGGAGTCCTCCAAGACTCCCCTTGAGAACACCTGCTGCCTCCAGGTCCCTCAGTCTTTCCAGGGTCCTAACGCCCATGCACCTGCCTCTTGTCCACCCCTTCCCCACAGACAGAGGTTCCACCTTCTCCACCTGCCGAGTCAGCACACAATCTCCTCTTCCGTGACTTTTCAAATAACATTGGCATCTTGAGCCTATGGTCATCTTCCTTTCCATTCTCCTTGTCCTTTGGGGCTCAATTCATTTACTGTCACTTGAGTAAGGTTCCTGAGAGGAGCTTGTGTCCCGCGCTCCAGGGTTAACTGGAAATCCCTGAGCTTCTACAACACACTGTATATTTTCAGGTCTTTAGAATTTAGGAAATGTTTCCTAAAAATACATAAGGGAACCTGAAGACAATGTGGATAAGCCACAGAATATCACAGATAAGCCCCGGGACACTGGCCGCCGGTTGGAAAGGCTGAACTTTGCTCCTCAACCACTTGCTTATTCGTGGACAGGTCACATTTCTCCAGATCTGTTTCCTTCTCTGGAAAATGAGCCTAATCGACTGACACCTGCATCATGCAGCTAAGGCGGGGGCATGAGGAACAGTGTCACACGCTGATGCTCTCGGAAAGGCTAGAAGGTTACATTAAATGCAACCTATTTTGATCACCTATCAAAGTTAGCGACTTTATGAGCGTTACCTATTTCTTTAGCTTATTAAAAATAGATGCTATAAACAATGTAAGAGTAGATGTCCACAAAGGACCCGGAATATAGACAGCAGACCAGTCCATTTTTTTCGTTTTTCTGATTCCCTGCTGTTCCTCTCTCCCTCGCACTCCGCATGTTCCGCTGCTGCTTTAAGACTGCAGAGCGCCCCAGCGGCCAGAGGCAG
>NC_060287.1:35828664-36014363 GCF_021613505.1 Equus quagga | reverse complement strand
CAGGTGTGCAGGAGCGCAGCGCGCGGCGAGCGCAGCCCTCGGCCCGGAGCCCGGCGCGCCGCGTGCCAGGGCGGCTCGGCAGCAGCGGCGGCGGCGGCGGGCGGGCGGCGGCCCCCGGGCAGGTGGCGAGCGAGCGGAGCCGGGCGGAGCGCGGGGGGCGAGGCCGGCGCGTCGCTCGCGGGAGGCCGGGGAGCAGCAGGGCATGTGGATACTGGCTCTCTCCTTGTTCCAGAGCTTCGCGAATGGTGAGCGGCGCCTTCTTGCTGGGGTTGCTCGCTCGCTTTTATGTTTCTGCTATTAAAGAATATCATTAAACGGACCTCAAGCTTCTGAAAAGGATTTCGGTGATTTACCCCCTTTTGGGTTAAGAGCTGATAAAGAAATTGCAAGGAATTATGTCACCTTTCCAGCTCGATTCGCTGGCAAGGCCACAGCTTAAGCTAACTTTCAATAAATGGCCCTTTTATTTTAGCAACACTTCCGCCCCTCCGCCCACCATGCACCTGTCCACACTCTCTCCACATTTCTGAAGAGTCTCAATTTCCTGCCAGATTCCTCTTTGCAGGAGTTCAATAGTGACAGACTCCGGAGCTGTGCTAGATGCAGGCGCTCAACTGTGTGTTGTTGAAAAAGTTTGGGGTCGTGTCCCGTAAGGGCCATATAGGGATGTCCGCACTCCACGTTGGGCTTAAATTAGGGCTGACACCCATCCAGTGGCTGCTGTAACCCACTTTTTGGTTTTGCTTTTGCAGTCGGCTTGAAAACTTCAGCGATGAGCCTTTTTCCGACAGAACAGGAAGTGAAATGAACTATTTCTGGTCATTCTCCTTAAGGTTGGTCGTTTATGGGACACACACTGGCGCAGGCTAGAGCTCCTCTATATCTGAAAGCAATGTTGGGGAAATGCATCCAGATGAACCAGATTTTTCAAGTTCTGGCAGAATACTACCGCTTAGCTCTGCCCGCGGGCTTGAGTCTTCTCTGCGGACAGTCCTATCAATGCTCTTTCCCTCCCTAGTATCTGGAGGCAAATCTGCTGTTCCTGAGCCATTCATGCTGTTCCCTGCGTGTGCCTGGGGCAAAGAAGAGTGGGAGCTATTCATCTTCACCCGAAATCTCCTCCCTGTCTGCCTGAGCCCTGTCTGGTCTAACTTACTTGAACTCCTTGAGCCGACCTGCCCTGTTTTGGAAACAGATAGTGACGGCTGTTTTGTGATCCATATGCTTTGATCACTTTTGTTGTTTTCCTACTGATGGCCAGCCATGGCAGGCCTCCAGCGTTTCTGAGCACCTGCTGCATACCTCCAGCCCGGGGCTGGTATCCTGAGGTATCAGCCCTTTGGATCCACACGTGGAACTTAAGAGGCAGATGCTGTTTTCCCCAAGGTGCAGGTCCACTGCTGGTGATGGGAGGTCACAGGCCCAAGGTCACACAGCAGCAGGATCTGAACACACGTCAGCTAAGAGACAGACTTACAGATTAATCTTCAGAAATAAGCCCTGACCCTCCCACAGTGTTGGTACGAATGAAAAATTGTATAGCCGCCTTGGAAAACAGCCTTAGAGTTTAAAAGTTAAAAATAGAGTTACCGTATGAACCAGCAATTCCTTTCCTCGGTATATACCCAAGAGAAGTGAAATGTTCATATAAAAACTTTGACATGAAGATTTGTAGCAGCATTCTTCATAACAGCCCCAAAGAAGAAACAACTCAAAAGTCCATCAACTGACGAATAGATAAACCATGGAATAGCAATACAATGGATTTTGTTATTATTAGTGCTGTGAAGTCGATTCTGACTCTAACTATGCTGTAGACAGCGGAGGGGAGCCCTGCTGGGTCTTTTTGAGCCATATTCTCACCTTCTGGTGCTGTATCAGACAATGATCTGCTGCCGTTCACAGGGTTTTCTTGGCCAAGTTTTTCAGAAGTGAGTGGCCAGGTCCTTCTTCCTAGTCTGTCAGTCTGGAAGCTCCTCTGAAACCTGTCCGCCATGGGTAACATTTGGACACCCAGATGTCCAAATGCTTGTATTTGAAATACTGGTGCCATAGCTTTCAGCATCACAGCAACATACAACCACCACAGTATGACAACTGAGAGACGGGTGGTGTGGTTCCCTGACCGGGCAATGAACCCAGGCCGCGGTGGTGAGAGCGCCAAACATTAGCCACTAGACCACCAGGGCTGCCCCAATGAAATATTACTTCATGATAAAAAGGAATGAAGTACTAACATATGCTACAACATGGATGAAGCTTGAAATTGTTGTGCTAAGTGAAAGAAGCCAGTCACAAAAGGTCAAATGCTGTATGATTCCATTTATAAGAAATGTCCAGAATAGGCAAATCCATAGAGACAGAGAGTAGAATGGTGTTTGCCTAGGGCTGGTGGAGTGGAGGGAAATGGGAAAAAACGGCTAACGGGTACAGGTTTCTTTCTGGGGTGGCAAAAATCCTCTAAAATTAGATTTAGTGATGGTTGTTCAACTCTGTGAATATACCAAAACATTGAATTGTACAATTCAAATGGGTCTACTGTAGAATATGTGAGTTCTCTCTCAATAATGCTGTTACAAAAAAAAATCGGCTCTATAGGTGACTGTTACTTGGGCATTTTGAGTGAAAGTGATTTAAAGCTCAAGAAAAAAAATACTTGTCCTTAAAATGGAGGAGCAGAAAAAATTTGCCCTTTTGGAATCTCAGAGCTATTGTTATTTTTGAGGATTTATTGATGCATAGAAATATGGATTTGAAAAATTTTAACCATTCTTTCCCGAGTAAAATACTAATCTGTATTTGCATAAGTAGGTGGGCAATAGTCTACACTATTTGTTTGTTTGTTCAATGAGGAAACAAATAAATTATTGCTCCTGGACCACCACAGAATAAAAAATTGCTTTATTATTAAAAAAAAACTTTAACCCTCAGAATTTAAATATTAATATGAAAAGCATATTTTCTTCTTTCTATTTCTTAATTGATAGTAGTAAAAATAGAGAATTAATAACAGTACTTTGACATTCCTATAGGTTTTTATATATTCTTAATAACTTTTAAATATTCCACCCTTTTTATTTTGACAATATGTTGTGGGAAAAATAGCACAAGCCATATTATTCCCATTTTATAGGTGCTTAATATCAAGGATTAGAGAGGTCCGGTGATTTATGCCTGATCATACAATTCACGAGGTGAGAGTAAATCCAGGACCCACGCCTCCACTTTATCCTCCTGGGCTGCTCCATTTTAATGCAGAGAGATGACTTTGTTCCTCGTTCTCATGCCTAATGAGAGACAAAAACAGAGATTATTTCATACTTAAAATCCTCTCTCTAACCTTGGTCGTCAGTTTCCATATGTATTCATGCTCTCAAAAATCAAGTGGGAGGTTTGGGAGGAAAACGTAAACATTTGCTCTTGGATAAAATTGTTCCTATGGCGTTCCCTTGCCTTGACCCAGTTCCAAGCCTGGAGAACAAACAGGATGAAAAGCACCTGTTTCCTCCTCCACAAGGCAAAGGGTCTGGAGAGACAGAGGATGGTGCTTTTCTTGGAGGCCCAACTTATGGTCTCTTTTATTTCTTTACCATTTTTTTTAACTGACTGAGAGATGGAGCTATAAAAGGGAAAATAGCAAGGTCAGACCATTTCTCCTGTCCCTTGTCCTTCTCTGGCGATGGAAACCACAGCCAGAGAGCAGGCACTGCTGGGAGAGATGGAGATTTGGGTTGGCGTCAAGAGATCTGGGGTTGATTTTCAGCTCCATGGCCGCCTGGTAGTCATCTCAACTGAACCTCTCTGAGTTTTGATTATTTCACCTACGGACAAGAGCTGGGTTGCTGAGAATTTTATTTGGGACAGTGCACACGAAGGCAGTTTGTTAACTCCAAAGCCTAATATGGTCGTGCACGGTGGACATTTTGGTGAGTGAGGTTGCACTAAGTATTTTCCTTAATTTTTAGTCACGTGAACAGTGGGTTGCTAATCAAGATGGTGAGTGGGGTGGATTATCTTTGATGTCCTTTCCATCACTGCCTCAATGTCCTCTTGGCACACTGTGACTCTCCCCAACCTCACACGTCCAACCTCCGTCCTTCCAGCTTTGGGAGAAAAGAAGACAAGGAGACCAACATTTGCTGAGTCTACCGAGATTCAGGCCCTCTCTTGGGAATGTTTACATCTGGTCACCCTGCTAAAGTGTTGATAACAGAGGCCATATCAGGTAATCTGATACAGGATTAAGATAGGACCCTGCCCAGAAGTAATAATGTTTTAACATTGAGAAGTTAAAAGGAATCAAATCTTTCTGAGTCACTCATGCATTCCCTTATTTGTTCAACAGCCATTTATTAAACATCTACCAAGTGGCAGTTGTGCCAGCCCCTGGGGGGTATAGAGATAAGAGGCTCACCTGGCCAGCCTCGTGAGAAGCTCATGATTGAACGTCAGGCTCCCAGTAGAGGATGGGCACCCAGAGTGGTCCAGGCAGAGTGGGAATCTTGGGTGAACCAGCCACTAGCCATGTAGCTTTGGGCAAGATTGTAACTTTTCCAAAGTTTGGATTCCTGGTCAGTCAAATGGGGAAAGAATTCTCTTTACCTGCTAGGGTGTTGGGAGCCTTTAATGAGAGGACACTTGGAAAGAGCTTGATGTGGGAGGGGCAAAGAGTGCTCAATAATGACCTGATGTTCTCCAGTGTGATTCAAACACACGAGCACTTGATGGCCCCCAATGCGAGGTGAGTAAACAGCAAGTCGTTAGGAAAACGTAGGAACCAGAGATGCACTAGACCTCAGCCTGGGCGAGAGGTGAGATTTGAACCGGGTCCAGAAGGGTTAGGGGTGGGCTCTCCCCAGGCAGAGGGAGAGGAGGGAATTTCTGGCAGAGGGACCAGCATGATACATTTGGTGCGTTTGGGGAGCTGTGGATATACGGCGGTGCTGGCACTTGCGTCTGCACAATGCATGACGTGGGAGAAGAAGATGAGTCTCCAGGTTGGGATGTGGTTTTCAGGGGCCTCGTGCTATGGGAAGGGGCCTGGACTTTATCAATGGAAACTAGTTTAAAGCAGAGTTCCCAAAATGTGTTCCCAGAATGCTAATTCTATGGGACTACTTTTTATTTTGTAAATGCCTGGTATTACATTTCTTAAAACAAACTACCTAAGTAATACATATTGCTGCAACAAGTAAAATGATGCAATAGAAAATGATGATAATCTCTCTTCTCCCCAGGTCCCTTACAGTCCCATCCTCTGAGATGACAAACGTCGGTGGGCTAGCCAGTTCCTTCTCCACGCTCATACAAATGTAGACACACATTTAAAGACACCCTGAATGAAAGGGTCACCCCATCACAGCAGTGCGCCTGCTGGAGGGGCTCATATTCTCAGACGTGGGCTCTGGCCAGACATCTCCTAAGTCACATCATCCCTGTGACTGACTTCTCTCAAAGTCATAAGAGATAGGTTCATGATAAATGAAATTCCATAAATGTTCTCTATATTGGGCGTTTTAGTTGCTATAGAGAAAAAGCTTCTAAATGCATCTCCAGCTAGCATGTTAATGAAGAGATCTGATATTATATGACCTGAAGGAAAGGAATAAATATAGGCCACCAACGGCTAAAGCAGCCGTGAAAAATAGTGCAATGTATTTCTTAACCCACAAGAAACCCACACAGAATATTTTATGTAATTTTTTAGAATCAGTCCTTCAGAGATCTGCTATAGTAAGTAAGAGATGTCTTATTTGTGGCTTTGCTGGTTCTGGGTGAATTGTTACCCATCCTGAGGAAAGCCTGAGGCTGTTGGTGTGAGTGTGCTAAGACACAGAAGATCGTGGTAGGGGCAGGCTCAGAAGGGTGAGAGAACTGTTTCATGGACAAAGGCAGACGAGGCACCCAGGGAGGCGCTCGCAGGGACTGGAAGCCCAGGATTCAGGTTTCTACTTCAAAAATCTGTGTCCAATAAGCTTTAAATATTATTTGGATATCAAATTTGTATGATGCAATTTACTTTTCAAAGTCATTTTGATTCTTACTATCTTATTTGAAAGACTATGAAAGAGGCACCCAGGCCATATTTACAGTTAATTCTTATAGGAGAAAAAACTTGCCTTTTAAAGTAAAACTCTGTTGCTTGCAAGAGGATCTCTAGTTTCATGGAAAATTAGAAGCAAAAGGCCATCATTTTGCATCAGAGTAGAACTCCGATATCACATTCATCCTGCCGACGTGAATCTGCAAAGTCAGGGTCTACTTGGTGTCTGCAGGCACATTAAAGCCAAAGATTGAAGATGATGCAATGAGTCTGAATGGTGAAACTAATCCTTCCAGTCAACCCTAGCAGGTTCGTATTGAATAAGGAATTGATGTGAGATGCCCATCCCCACTGAGGCCCCAGCAGGAAACAGGTGCCAATGAAGGACCATGTACCACGGTGTGGGCACCAATGACAGATGAGGACGTAACTAAGGAATGGCCCCAGCAGAAAAGCTTTTCCATTCCTAACTAAGCATGATGGGACAAGGGGAGCGAAGGGTGTTACAGGATCCCATGATAATTAGAAGAACTGTGGGAGGCAGGATTGCAGGCAAGGGTTGTGGTCATGAGAAACACAGCCACTGACAAAACATGGTGTGGTAAGGAGGGATATTTAATCTCTGTTCCTCATCTCTGGTCTCCTGCTCATGACTCTATTGGCGGAAGCTTCTGGAAGCCAGAATATCAGGGAAGCTGGATGACGCAGTCCAAGGAGGTCAGCTGCTAAATCACAGAGGGCAGGGAAGGGTAGTGGAGTAAATGAGGACCAACCGGTACACGCCATGATGAATCTGCATCTTTATTACGTCTTTAAAGTTATAAATAAAAGTTAATTGAATCTGCATTTTTATTATACTTCTGAACTTATATTTTTAAGAGACTATGAGCTATTGCTATAAAACGTTTGATCTCACATGAAGAATATCATGGCTTCAAGGGGAAGAAAACACGTTATTTAATAAGCAAAGAGCCTCTATGCTCACTGAGAAATTTTGGTAAATATGGTGTATAACATTCTATCTGCCTCTTGCTTATGTATTTGTTAAATAGCTACTTTGAGATATAATTCACATGCCATGCAATTCACCCATCTAAATGTACGATTCGATGGTTTTCAGGATATTCACAGAGAGGTACATCTATCGCCACGTCTAAAATTTGATCACTTTCATTTACATATGAATTTGAGGATCAATCTGTCAATTTCTGCAAGGAAGCCAGCTAATATTTTGATAGAGATTGCATTGAATCTGTGGATCAGCTAGGGGAGTGTTGTCATTTTAATGATATTTTCTTCTGATCTATGAACATGGAATGTTTTTTCATTTACCTTTCTTCTTTACTTTTTTTCAACAGTTTTATAGTTTCCGGAGTACCTGTTTTGCATTTCTTTTGTTAAATGTATTCCCAAGTACTTTATTCTTTTTGATGCTATTGATAAAGGCAATTGTTTCCTTAATTTCATGTTCAGGTTGTTTGTTGAAACTGCATAGAACTACAATATATTTTTGTATGTTGACCTTGTATCCTGCAACCTTGCTCAAATTTTTATTAGTTCTAATAGTTTTTTAGTGGATTCTGGGTTCCTCAAGATTTTCTATATACAAGATCGTGTCTTTTACAAATAGAAATAGTTTTATTTCTTCCTTTCCAATCTGGATGTTTATTTCCTTCCTTGCTCAATCAGCTGGATAGAACTCCCAGTACAATATTGAATAGAAGTGGTGAAAGCATACAGCCTTGCCACGTTCTTGATCTTGAGGGGAAAGCATTCAATCTTTTAGCATTAATTATGATGTCAGCTGTGGGGTTTTGCAGATGTCCTTTATCAGATTGAGAAAGTTCCCCCCATTGATAGTTTGTTGAGTGCTTCTATCATGTTGAATTTTGACAAATACTTTCCCTGCAACTATTGAGATGATCCTGTGGTTTTCATCCTTTATTCTGTTGACATATGTTACACGAATTGATTTTCAGATGTTAAACAACCTTGCATTCCTGGGATAAATGCTATTTGGTCATGATGTGCAATCCTTTTTATATTTTGCAGGATTCAGTTTCTAGTATTTAGATGAGGATTTTTGCATCTGTATTCGTAAGTGCTATAGGTCTGTAGTTTTCTTTTCTTGTGATATCTTTTAACTGCTTTTAGTATCAGGTTAATACTGGCCTAATATAATGAATTGGTAAGTGTTCCCTTCTAATTTTTGGAAGAGTTTATGAATAATTAATATTAATTATTCTTTAAATATTTGGTAGAACTTACCAGTAAGGCTATCTGAGCCTGAACATTTTTAGGGGGTCTTTGATTACTAACTCAATCTCTTTATTTGCTATTGGTCTATTCAGATTTTCCGTTTCTTTTTGAGTCAGTTTCAGGAGTTTGTGTTTTTCTAGGAATTTGTCCATTTCATCTAAGTTATATAATTTATGGCATACATTGTTCATAGTATTTACTTATAGTACTTTTTAGCAGATCAATGATAATGTCTCCTGTTTATTTTCTAATTTTAGTACATTTAATCTTCTCTCTTTTTTCTTAGTCTATCTAAATAGAAGTTTGTCAATTTTGTTGATCTTTTCAAAAAATTTTTTATTTTATTGATTTTCTCTATTGTTTTTCCATTTTCTGTTTCACTAATTCCTGCTCGAGTCTTTATTATTTCCTTTTATCTGCTTGCTTTAGGTTTAGTTTCCTTCTTTTTTCTTTCTCAGTGTCTTAGAGAAGATTAGGTTATCAATTTTAAATCTTTCTTATTTTCTAATAGAGTCCTTTGCAACTCAAAATTTGCTCTAAGCAGCACTTAATCTGCCTCCCACAAGTTTTTATATTTTATGTCTTTCATTTTCATTCACCTCCAAATATTTTCTAATTTCCCTTTCGATTTCTTCTTTGACCCGTTGGTAATTTAGGAGCATGTTGTTTGATTTCCAAATATTTGTGAATTTCACAAATTTTCCTTTGTTAGTGATTACTAATTTATTCCATTGTGGTTAGAGAACAAACTTTGATGATTTAAATCTTTTTAAATTTGTTTAGTTTTTTTTTATGGCTCAACATACAGTCTATGTGGAGAATGTTCCATATTCTTATACTTGAGAAGAATATAAAATCTGCTTTTTTTAGGTGAAGTCCTTTGTAGATGTCTGTCAGGTCTAATTGGTTTATGGTGCTGTTCACATCCTCTGTGTCTTCACTGTTGCATGCATTACTGAACATGAGATATTTAACAATTATTTTTGTATTGTCTATTCCTTTCTTCAATTCTGTCAGGCTTTGCTTGACTCGTTTTAAGGCTCTGTTGCTAGGGCGTATATGTTTATAACAGTTATGCCTTATTGAAGAATTGATGTTTTATCATTATAAAATTTCCCTCTTTATCTCTATAAACATTTTTTATTTTAAAGTCTATTTCATCTGTTTACGTAGCTGCCCCAGTTCTTCTTTCGCTTGAGGAAGATTGTCCCTGAGCTAACATCTGTGCCAGTCTTCCTCTATTTTATGCAGGATGCTGCCACAGCGTGGCTTGACGAGTGGTGCTAGGTCCATGCCTGGGATCCGAACCTGCGAACCCTGGGCCGCTGAAGCAGAGCACGTGAATTTAACCACTACGCCACTGGGCCAGCCCCCTGTGATTGATTTTTAAATCAGTTGAGAGAAGAAATATGCAATTATACCTTCTTTTATAATTAATTATATGATTGTCTTTATTGCTACTCCATGTTTCTTTATATGAATTTGAATTACTGTCTGATGTCAATTGCATTCAGTCTGAAGAACTTCCTATAGTGTTTTTTGTAAAGCAGGTCTGCTAGCAATGAATTTTCTCAGTTTTTGTCCGTTCTGGGACTATCATTATATTGCTTCCACTTTGGAAAGATAGCCTTGCTGGATAGAAGATCTTTGGTTGACAGGTGTTTTTCTTTTCATTTAGCATTTTGAATATGTCATTCCACTGCTTTGTTCTCCATTATTTCTGATGAAAAGTCATGCTTGCCTGAAATAGAAGTTCTGCAACACAGAGCTGGGGGAAAAGGGATGAGAAATGTTGGCAGCTGCCTTGCCCTGGGGAGAAACTGTAGCTCTTGAATGGAAACGAAGGGAGGTAGGAGCCTCCTGTTTTCGGTTGCACCTGCTTGGAGTAGAGCTTCTGTCACATTGAGTCGGGAGTGGGGTTGGGAGGGAGCGGGTCATGGCTCAGAAGCTACAGACACTCACTGTTCTTACCAAGGTTTAGTAGGTTTTTTTCCTCATTTCACGCTTTTCTACTGTATGCCTTTAGAACAATTTCCAGAGATTTAGTTTTTCTAAAAAATAATTTTCAGCAATTATGATTGTTTCATTGGAGAGAGAGTCCACGTAACTCCCCATGCCACCATTTCAGAAGTGTTCATCTGTATGTTATTTGTTTATTTTTGTTTAGATTTTTAGATATTTATGTTTTTAAAAAAATTTTCTCCGGCTTATACATGTACTTAATTTGAAGAGTCATATGGTTTATAAGGTTTGCTACAAAAACACAATTCCCATCCCTACTCTTTCCTTCTCCCTACAGAAAATCATTCAACTTTCAAAAACTGACTTAAAAAATTATCTCCTTGTTTAGAAGTACCATGCTTACAGAACATCTCTTCCTTTAAGCTACAGTTTGGGGCTGGCCCAGTGGTGTAGTGGTTAAGTTCACGTGCTCCACTTCAGTGGCCCAGGGTTCATGGGTTTAGATCCCAGGCATGGACCTACACACGGCTTATCAAGCTGTGCTGTGGCAGTGTCCCACATACAAAATACAGGAAGATGGACACAGATATTAGCTCAGCAACAGTCTTCCTCAAGCAAAAAGAAGTAGATTGGCAACAGATGTTAGCTCAGGACCAATCTTCCTCATCATAAAAACAAACAAACAAATTACAGTTTTAGGCATTATCTATCAACTTCCCATGAGAGCAGATGAGGATTGAGCTCTGTTTCTCTCTGACATTCCTCCTATACCTCTGT
This sequence comes from Equus quagga, assembly GCF_021613505.1. Classification (NCBI taxonomy): domain Eukaryota; kingdom Metazoa; phylum Chordata; class Mammalia; order Perissodactyla; family Equidae; genus Equus; species Equus quagga. The sequence goes on along the minus strand of NC_060287.1, from coordinate 36,003,322 downwards.
GCTTCCACCATGTCTCTTTTGAGATAGTAGTGATGTTGATTAGACCAATGGCCTACGTTTATATTTTCACCATCCAGCGTTTTGGAGTACCATCAGTATTTACGGCTGAGCTGCACAGTACACTCCTTTGGCTTTTCTGTCTGTTTTTAAACATTTGTTTTCCTTAGAATTAATATTGTTTGGGTCTTTTGTTTGAATTATTTCCTATGTATTTATTACTAATTCCCAACTCTCTCCCATTTGTGAAATTCTCCTCTCAATACATTCAAACACCCAGATGTCCCACCAGTTCATCTCTCTGAAGACATCTCTCCAGGAGCTCCCGACCAGACACTAGCTGGACTTGTTGCTCTCCAGGAGCATGGTGCAGCTGCGTGCTTGGTTCTCGCCATCATCCTGGAGACTCCCTCCATCTCAGTCTTGTTTTGGACCTCCTGTTTCCTCATTTCAGTGGAGCTCATCCTTCAGTAACTCCCTAACAAAGGGCACAGTGGACGTAAACTTTTCGAAACTTTGTATTATGAAAATGTACTTATGCTTGTTGTCAATACTTGGTTTACCTGGGCATAGAATTCTGGGTTGGAAATAATTTTACCTGTGGTTTTGAATGATGTGCTTTTCTGTTTTCTAACTTCTAATACCTTATTTTTGTGAAATCCAATACCATGGCAATTCTCGATCCTTCGTGTTAAACCTGTATTTTTAACTAGGAGTTCACAGTACCTGTGCTGCTGTGCTCTTAACTTTCACAGAAGTGTGCTTGCATGTACATCTATTTTCATCTGTTGTGCTCGATATTTGATGGTCCTCTTTAGTCCAGAAAATCATGTCTTTTGGCTCTAAGAAAGTTTCTTAGATTATTTCTTTGATGATTCTCTTCCCCTAATGTGATCTTTTCTCCTTCTAGAACTCCTTTCATTCCCATGTCAGGCTCCATGGACTGGTCCTCGAATTAAAAAAATCTCTCTCTCTCTAATTTGTTATCTTAAAATTTTTGCTTTGCTTTCTAGATATTTTCCAGTCCTTCTATTGGCTTTTTCAATTTTGCTATCAGATTTTTAATTTCTAAGTACTTCATTTTTGATCTTTGACTTTTCCTTTTTAAATAACAGCATCTGTTCTTATTTTCATGGATGCAATATCTTTTATCTTTTCTCTCTGAGAATAATGATTGATCTAATCAAGATTTCTTCTTGCTGAGAGCCTCTTTCCTCTAAGTAACTGTTTTTTCCTGTTTGTTTTGGTCCCTCTCTTTAAATGTTTTTTTTTCACGTCTTGGTCCTTTTGGATACTTAATCTCTGTTCATGTTTCAGAGCAGAATTCTCAAGTGTGTTTGGAAGCCCATTGACTCTCACTTAGAGCTGTGGTTCTCAAAGTGTGGTCCATGGACCAGCAACGTCAGCATTCCCAGGTGCTTGTTAGAAACGGGTGTTCTGGAATCTTTCCCAGACCTTCTGAATCAAAATCTCTGCTGGAGGCCCCTAGGGATCTGTATTCTAATGTCCCTTTCCCCCTGTAATTTTTTTCATGCTAAAATTTTAGAAGCACTTAAAAGTGTGGTGTGGTCTGCCTGGATGGTTTCATGGGGCGGGGGCAGGAATCTGCATGTGAGTATCTCTATGCCTTTTCTTTTGGACTGAGCATTGTCCCAGAGTAATCTGCTGCCAGAGTTCTGAGAACTCAAATAGGGAATAAGCTGGGGACCCGCAACATTCACTGCACAAACGTTTCTTTATCCCCTGCTTCCAATCTGTATCCAATTTTCAACTGTGTCTGCCATGATCCAGTTCAGAGACTGTATCCCTCTCCAGAATTAAACCTCTAGTCTTTGGTGGGTCACAGAAGGGCTGTTCCTTCTTTTTCCTCTTGCTGGTTTTGCTACACCTCACCCTCCATGACTCTGGTTTCCAACTCCCCATTTTGGCTCCCCCATTCCAAACAGAGCCCACAACAACCCTGCAGGACTGGGCTGCTGCCTGCATCCCCACTCCTCTTTCCCTTGCTTACCGTATTCCAGCCCCACTTCCCAGTCACTGCAGCAGCCTTCCTGACTCAGAGCCTCAGCATGAGCTCTTTTCTCTAGTGATGCTTTCTTCCTCCAGTCTCCTTCACCAGGCCACATGCGATGGATTGAATTATGTCCCCATAAAGATGTTGAAGTTGTAACCCTGGTTAGGGGGTCACATCTGTGAATGTGCCCTTATTTGGAAATAGGGTCTTTGCAGAGGATCAAGTTAAGATGAGATCATTAGGGTGGACCCTAACCTAACACAACGGAGGTACTTATCCAAAGGAGAAATTTGGACAGAGAGACAGAAATGAATGCAGGCAGAATGCCAGGTAACATGTGAAGGTGGAGATTGGGGTGATACATCTACCAGCCATGGAACACCAAAGATTGCCAGTAAAGCACCAGAAGATAAGAGAGAGGCATGGGACAGATTCTCCCTTACAGTGCTCCAAAGGAGCCAACCCTACTGACACACTGATCTCATACTTCTCGCTTCCAGAACTGTGAGAGAATACATTTCTGTTGTTGATGCTGTCTGGTTTGTGGTACTTTGTCACAGCAGTCCCAGCAAACTGAGACACTGCCCTTCTGGTCCTCCTCAGGGATGACTTTCTGATCTCCTACCCTTGGTTAGGGACTCATTTGGTCGATCTCCCTACAGCCTACATTTTTTCACCAAAGCACTTTCCACAGTATGATTATTTAGTTGCAATTTATTTATTTATTCAACTATTTAATTACTTGTCCAATTATTGGTTTTATCTGACCCACATCAGTCTCTGTGCATGCAGGGAATTGGGGCCGTGTCTGTCTTATTCACTAATGTACCCCAAGTGTCTACCAGACCGAGAACATAATGATCTTGGTTAGCATTGGTTGAAGGACTGAATTTGCCGTGGTTCCTCCTCTGTCTCCCCTTGGCAGACTGAGTTGTCTCTGGATTTATAAGGCAGTCAGTGACCTTGGCCTTTCTACTGGACAGGACATCCCGCGCCGGCCCTACAACTATGCTCACTGCAAGCTGGTCACCTACTGCCCTTCCTGGACTGCTGGCTGAGAAGGAGGGAACAGACCCTCAGGTACAGCCGTGGCTCCCATCTGCCCATTGGACTCATCTGAGGAACTTAGGAAACGCTGAAGCCTTGACCCCACTCCACGCCAACCTCCCTGGGTGATTCTAACATGAGAATCACTGATTTTGAGCTCATTTACACCTGTCTTAAGCAGATAGTAACTGACTTGGTCACCTGGATTCTTGACTCTTGGCAGATTGAAATAAATGAATATGGAAGGGGTGGAGGATTTACCAGAAACTGATACCAAACACCAAACAATAGAGTTCCCCAAAAGCAACAGGAACACTAGGTATGGGGACAAACAGGCTTTGATCAACATCCTGATGTTCGTCATGATGGACTTAACCCATCAGGAAAAAGTCTATTGTGTACCAGCTGTGTTCCTTAAGAAGGCAGGACGCAGTAAATCACCAGCAGTGTCACACTGAGCATTTCTGATTTGCCAGGCTCAGCTCTGAGCAGAGATGATGCCTTGTTTAAGCCTCATGAGAACCTTACAGGTTCCTTTCTGTGGATATCCCCATTTTCAGATGAGGAAACGGAGGTCTTGCAGGATGGAGTGAGTTACTCACGGTCTCATTACTAGTAATTGGAGAGATAAATCCTAGCCTTCATTGGTCTGACTCTGAAGTGGATAATATTAACTTTATTTGAATAAGTTCCTTTGGTTCACATAAACAACAAATTTTCTGGGAAAAATCCCTTTATGAAGAACGTGTCATTACCTATCAGCTCCGTATTCATGAACCACTGTTATGTTTACTTAAAAATTACCCATAGGAATGGATCGAATAATGATTGACAAGTAGGGTATTTTCAATATTTATTTCATTTGCTTTCAGAACACTTTGGTGCATAAAAAGAAAAATAAAACTGATTCTATCATGTTTCACTCCTTTGCACCTCCTAAATAGAGGCAGATCCATAGCGGGCTGATGTTTGCTGGGTTTTCCCAGGCTGAGTAACAATGAACAGCAGAAACATACTATTTTACTGTACCGTCCCTCCGCTGGCCTGTCTGGAGGCTGTCCCGGTAAATGCCTGGCCTGGGACAGAATGTTCCTTGTGAGCCTGGCCAGGCCCCATTTTTGCCTCATTTTCCTGCGTGGTGAGTTCAGATCAGGTTGCTACTCTCCGCCGACTCTCATTAAAGTCTGTGAATGAGGAAGAGGAGAGCTTGCAGGTTTGGGAGATTTATATTCCTCTCACGGTAGCAAGAAAGTCCTTCTGGATTCCTCCCTGTAGGTAAATATGCAGCTTCGTGCTTTCTCTGATGGGTCTAAGTTCTGTCCTCTGTGATGGGTCATTGCAGTGTCTTCTAGGAAGTCCAAAGACACAAAAAAGAAAGGGAGTGAAAGAACATTTTGTATTCACCCAGACTTCTTCCTCTAATGGTTGATGACAGAAACTCTCAACCTAACAGCCGGCTGGGTGAGGGCTCCGCGTGGAAGATCCTATTGTTAACCAGTGAAATGCGTGTGTCTCCACAGAGTCTTCAGGAGGCAGTTCTGATATGCCATTAGCTGGGACTAAGGCAGCCAGGCCTACGGAGGAGAGAATCTGAGAGTCAGCTCTTTTCACTCTGAAGGGCAAGGATAAATGTGAATTGTGCATTTATCTTTCACTAATTGGAAGAAAAGGACTTCTCATTCTTAAAGGTTACTTCCTTGCCATTTGACTGACCAGTTTGAGTGGCTAGAAAAGATTTAAATTTATGTTGGACTTATTAAAAACCACAAGTAAAATTTTCAGAGCACAAACAGATGGGAAATCCCTAACTGATTTGTCGGTTCTTTGTGGCTTATTGAGCCAAATATACTGATAATAACCCTTAGGGAGCCATAGTTCCCCAAGCTTAGCTATCAGCTGGGATTACACCTGTGGCTTCTCAGAGATGGGAGGGACCTCAGACTCCTAAACAAGCTAGAGTATGAGGGATCTGAAAAAGTGAGGACGTATCAGTATTTACAAAATAATGAAAAAATCAGATGATTTTTGGCTTGTTATTTATTTTTTATTACTTTACGCTTGCAAATAGCATCAGTAAATATTGATCGATTTAGGTCGCCATGTGGGCAAAAGTACCCAGACATGGTCATACTTAAAACATATACAAAATAACTTAGCGCCTTAATGCATGACACTAAAATGTTGGAAGGATGAATTTCTCATTTTCCTGCTGCTTAATGAGGGGTGAGAGAGGGAGAGATGTATGTTAATTCTAAGGAAATGCCTGTTTTGTTCTACAGTGCAAAATCTGTTCTGTATTTTTCTTTTGCGTCAACTCGAGTATGAAGAAGAGAAGCTTAGACATTTTATGATAAATCCTCTGGCTCTAGGTTTGTAAGAGTATCCAGCATTGTCCAATATGTCTGCAATAATGGAAATGGTCTACACCTGTACTGTGCATGTGCTAGCCACCACCCACATGTAGCTATCAAGCGCTTGAAACATGGCTACTGCAACTGAGGAAGTCAATTTTTATTTTTTAATTAATTAATTTATTTTTTTAAAGATTTTATTTTTTCCTTTTTCTCCCCAAAGCCCCCGGTACATAGTTGTATATTCTTTGTTGTGGGTCCTTCCAGTTGTGGCATGTGGGACGCTGCCCCAGCATGGTTTGATGAGCCATGTCATATCCGCGCCCAGGATTCGAACCAACGAAACACTGGGCCGCCTGCAGCGGAGCGCGCGAACTCAACCGCTCGGCCATGGGGCCAGACCCAGTAAATTTTTATTTTAATTAATTAACCTTTAAATTGAATTAGCCACATATGGCTAGTGGCATTGTAGAACTGTAGACAATAACTTCTTCAAGCTCGCTGATATATTTTTTATGCCAATAACTTTTAATTGAAAAAGTACACATAGGCATAGTAAAAGGAAATAAAATTAATAAGAAAATATCTCTTTGATAGGAAAGACTATTTCATAAAATTATGTATCCTTCTCACGTCCTAGTCCAGTACCCCTTCTGAGATGCATAATAACTTCTTATATCTGGATAGTAACTTCTTGTCTCTCTCTCCAGGAGTTGTCCATGCATGCGTACACATAAAAACGTATACACCTTTCATTATTTAAGTGGGAACATGTAGTACCCACTGTTTTCCATGCTTCTTTCACTTCAAAACATCCTGGAGATCTTGCCATACGAGCTGTAAAGCTGCCTCATCTTTTTAGTGGCTGCATAGTATTCCATTATCTAGATGCACCATTATTTATTTAACTAGTCTCCTAATTGTAGATATTTTTGTTTTTTTTCCTTCCAGTTGCAAGCATCACTTTAAACACACATATATACACACACATGTATATGTGTGTGAGGCTGGCATTTTCCATGATAATAAAGTGCATGACAAAAGAACTCTCAAAGACCACACCAGGATGCAAATCAGTTAGGATTTAACAAATTCTCTTTCTTGAGTTGCTCTCAGAAACAAAACCAGAGTGATTACAGTTTCCATCCAATGGGTGTAATGCTGACTCTAAGTACCGTGGGAGAAGTCCTTGCTCTTCATTTTGTTCACTGCTTATCCCACACACGCACAGTCCCAGCCCGTAGCAGGAGCGCAATAAATCTCTGTTATTTGGATGAGGAGATATCCTAGTTGTAGCTCACATCCTCAGGTCTTTCACAGACTTTGGAGAGGAGCTGCTGAAGATCGAATGGATTAGCTTTGTCACAGACAGCAAAGGCTATCTGGCAATCAAATGCTATTTATTTTTTAATCACTTCATATCTATTCCTGGAGTAATATCCATTACTGTTCCTAGAGAAATAATAATAAAGATGTTAAAATACCTTACAAATATTAAGAGTCGCTCTTCAAACACAGCTCGTATTCTTTCTTACAATTTGGTAAAACCATATGGAAGTTGGCGCAGATGAAGGGTCATTGCCCATTTTGTGGACTGAGCTCTGCTTAGTTGCTGCCCTGGACCTTCCTTCGCTGAGAGGACCCTGCTCTTGGCCACCCTAGTGCGTGCAATGCTTCTGCAAGGCAACGATCTGAAACTGTGGCTCAGAAGGGGAAGCTGAGGTTGCACGGCGGCTATTGGGCAAGATTTCCAGGTGGACTTTGAGTCTGGCCTTTTCTCTTCTGTCTTCGCCCACCACAGGTCTCCACAAACTCTCTCTGCTCTCTCTTCTGTAACAACTCCCTCCCCCTCCCCTGACTCGTTCACCTCTGCAAGGGCTTGCCCCAGTAAGCCCTGGGAAAAGGGTTCTTTTTCTTTTGTCACTTCCTCTGGGTTTTGGCCTCCAACCCCTCCCCTACCCCTCTGCAGGAGAGTGGGGAAGTGACGTGATGGGGCATGTTACTTTGCATAGGGATTTTTACAATGAGAAAGGTCAAATGGGTTCTCATCCAATACATTTTCAGTGTCCTGGGAGCTGCAGAATGAGGCGTAAGTGTCACATCCAATGGGCTGCTTATGGAGCTCTTGCAAGATGTGGGTGATGAGAAGATGAATTTACAAACAATATGGGAAGAATGGGGCTGTGACTCCACAACTGCGGACAAAAGTGGATTCGCACCTCTCCTTAAACGTGCAACTAGGATTCAACAAGGCTGGACCAGAAAGGTCAAGAGAGAAGGACATGAGAGGATACTGATCTTTAGGGTCAGCCCGCGTACTCAGTATGTGCTCCCTTGTATTATGGTGCACAGACCTTGTCAAGCTTCCTGATTGACTTTATTTCATTATTATTTTTTATTTAATTTTAGATATTCTTATCAAGAAAATAAAAAGGATCAGACAACGCAGAAAAGAATAAGAAACAAATAAATAATAGATATTCCACAATGTAGACAACCACCATTAACATTTTAATTTTGACATTTATATTTTACATAGTGAGCTCATATTACACACGCTCTTTTTTCTAAATCAATCCCTTTCTTTTTTTCTTTTGGTTATTTTCTTCCTTCTTTCTCCACCTCTCCTCACCTCAGCCCGATCAGACAACAAACATTCACATGTAGTGTGCAACATTTTTTCCCACTCTTATGAGATTGCTTACACACACACACACAGATATAGGGTTTCTATTATTGTTTATTTTACAAAAATGAGATATTTTATACACTCCTCCGCATCTTGCTTTCCTCACTTAATTAAATGTGGTGGAAATGCCCTCACATCACTGATTTTTTTATTGCAATGTTCCAATGTTTGCTTGTTCCAAAATTTATTCAACATCCCTCATTGATGGGCACTCAGATGATTGTCTTCTTTCTTGTTTTTCTCCTTCTCTTTCTTTTTCATTTTCTTCCTGTTGTCTCAGCAAACAGTGCTACAGTGGAAAGCATTGTACAAATCACTTTAAGTACTGGTTATTTTTCTACCTTAATGGGAGAGATTTCCTACTCTTGTAGGATTGCTAAGTTGAAGGGTGAGAGTATTTTTTCATTTTGTTTTTTCAAATGCCTATTGTCCGAATACGTTAAAAACGAAGCAAGCTACAAAAACATCACATTGCCACCAGCAATGTCTGCAAGTGTCCTTTTCTCCCCACATGCCGCCAACATTTGAATTTCCGCTTCTTTTAGTTCCTTTCGATTTGGTGGTGAGAAGCAACATCCAATTGCTATTTAAATTCACATTTTGTTCCCTATTAATGTGGTCGAGCATCTTCTCAGGGTTGCTGGCTGCGTTGCTTTCCCCTCAGGTGAACAGTCATATTCGAATCCCGCGCCCACGTTCCTATGGGCTTGATTGTCTTTTTGTTATCATGTGGTAAGTAAGTGTTCGGTCTGTATTGATACGTACGGGGCCCTTATCTGTCCTGTATGTAGTGAACGTGCCCCCAAACCCGCTCCCCCTTTGTCTTCCACTTTGATTGGCTATATTTTGCAGAATGCACTGTTCTAGGCACTTCACACGTGTTAAGCCATCTAACCGGCACAGTAGCCCTGTGGCATAGGGAGGGTTAACAGAGCAGTCTGGAAGCCAGAGGTCAAGCCACTGCTCAGGGTCACGCAGCTTAGTGGCACCATGCCCAGGCCCGACTCCGCAGTCTGTCCCTTAACCCCTGTGCTCCATGCCACATCACGCCACAGGAACATAAGGCCTGCCCCCTCGCCTTTCTCACTTTGGTATTTTGGTTTCCAGTTCCTCCCTGTCTGGTAACCCCCCAGTAATGATGGTGGCCCCATTGAGTGTTTCATCAGTGCTCCTTCCAGTGGCATCTGGTGTGCTGCCCACAGAGCCACAGAGCTGAGCTGTGGCTGGGGACGTGAGGGTCACCCAATGACCCCAGGCTGTTTCCCCTACTGCTGTCTTCAGGGCCACGTTGGATGGTGTCACAGGATGCCAAAACCCCATGCTAAACCCAGAAGGATTCCTTCTCCTCATTCAGAACTGAGGCACCTCCTGCAAGGAGGTCCAAAGCACAGCTGTGTCCAACTTCTCACGTCTCTGGGGATTTTGTGAGACTGCTAGTCTTTCAAGAAGGGGCAGTTTGCAACCCCTGGTTTTAGACCCAGGCAGACATGCAGGGGGCGGGCAGAAACTTGGATCCCCAGGCAGAGTCGTCCTGGTCTCCCCTCTCCCCTCTCCTCCCAGCCTCTTCCCTCCACCGTCCCTCCTTCCCTCAGCTCTACTCCCAATGGGCAGCCAGGATTGGCGCTCTCCACACAGACTCCTATTTCTCTTTGAAGTGTTCTCTGCTTCTAAAATGTATTTGATACAAAACCTGCCTTGACCTTTTCTTATAATTCAAATCCCCAGGCTCGGTAACTGCCTTCATTTGAAAAATAACTTGTTAGAGTGCCTGCCCAGGCACCTGCCCAGTGGGGAGTAAAGAAATATTTATTTTGATGAAGTGTTTATGCAAGTGGAGACTATTTGACATGTGGGAGGGCTGTCTTCTCCCCCCGCCATCTGGGTGTCCTTTTTTGCTATTGCAATTCTGTACGTCTCTCAGGACGTGGAACGGAGGAGATGTAACCGAGGATTTGTGAGGTTCTGCCGCGTGCGAAGTTTCTCTTGAAAACCTAGTCTTTCTTTCTCATCCCTCAGCATATATTCACGGAGCCCTCACTCCATGCTGGCATTGCTGTCGGTGTGGAGAAGGCAGCAGGGAAGCAAAGATCATCCCAGCTCCCACAGAGGTAGACCAGCCCGTTAATAAGCACATATATTCGTAAATAAATACAGAGGAAATAGCACTCAGAGGAGAAACACTGACAGGGCAGGGATGCTCTTGGTGTGGGGGTTGTCAGGAAACCTTCTCCAAAGAGAAGGCACTTGGGGTGGAGTGATGGTGGCAGGGAGGCACTCCAGGGGGCCTCTTGGAGAAAAGGGTTTTGTGTAGAGGATGGGAATGTGCTGGTTGTGTCTGAGGCAAATCAAGGACGCCAGTGTGGAGTGTGCGAGGGGAACACAGCAGCAGATCTCCCGCAGAGTGGTGGCGGTGGGGCTTCTGAACAGGGCTTCCTGTGATCCCGCATGCGTGTGTGTGAGTGTGTGTGTGTGTGTATGAGTGTTAAGAGATCGTGCTGACTGCTTTACAGAGAATAGACTGTGGGGTGAGGGTGGACGTGGAGAGGAACAATAAAAGCCTCTGCGAGACGATGGTCTCCCTGTTTTTGGTCAGTGGCTCCTCTGTCCGCACAGGCATCTCAGATGGAACCCTGGGAGTCATCCTGCTGTCCTCCCAGCTCTCACCACTTCCTCCTGTCTCTCACCACTTCCTCCCTATCTCTCTCACCACTTCCTGTCTATCTCTCACGTCTTCCTCCCTATCTTTCACCACCTCCTCCCCATCTCTCATCACCTCCTATCTCTCATCACCTCTTCCCTATCTCTCATCACCTCCTCCCCATCTCTCATAACCTCCTATCTCTCATCACCTCTTCCCTATCTCTCATCACCTCCTATCTCTTACCACCTCCTCCCTATCTCTCATCACCTCCTATCTCTCTTCACCTCCTCCCTATCTCTCATCACCTCCTATCTCTCATCACCTCTTCCCATCTCTCATCACCTCCTCCCTATCTCTCATCACCTCCTCCCTATCTCTTATCACCTCCTATCTCTCATCACCTCCTCCCTATCTTTCATCACCTCCTCCCTCTCTGTCTCTTACCACTTCCTCTCTCCTTCACTCCACCTCCTCCTTACCTCTTCCCTGTTCAGAGGAGATGAATCCTTACCAGACCTACAAGTGTTGTGCTTGGATTCAGGCCAAGCTCTGCCCCTGACTGGCTGGGTGCTACAGTGCAAGTTTCTGGACCTCTCTGAGCTGAGGCTTCCCCCTCTGAGGAAAAGGAATGGCAGTAATAGCACTTATCTAACAGAGAAGAATTGCATTGGGTGAGCATGTACTGCAGTTGGCATAGAACAGGACATACCAATGCTGAGTAAACGTCAGCGACGAGTTAAAGGACCGCTATATTGATAGTGACTGCAAACGTCATCACTATTAGTAGCATTTCAAAGTTCTGATCATGTCACCTTTTAAATACCTCCCAATGTTATGGGATGCAAGTGTCTTCCTCCCAGTACCACGGCTTTCATTAGGTCTTAATCATTTCCCTGCTGGACTCAGGGTAATTTTCTAATGGTCTCCCTGTGTCCTCAAATCCCTCAGGCCATTCGTCACTGTCTCTAGCAAGAAATAGTTTCAGAACATACATCTGATCATGCCACTTTCTGCTTACCATATGTCAGTGGTCTCCTCTCGCCTTCAGGATAGAGTCCAAGCAGTTCCTCCTTCCGTTCCTTTCCTTCCTGGTTGCTTCCTGCCATGTCTGCTCCCATCACACACACACACACAGGCTAGCTGAGTTAAATGTGCCACCTCCTGATTATAGAGCTTATCTCATCGATCACTGTGACTATTATCTGAATCCTCCACTAAATTGTGAGATTAGTAGGGACTTTGTCTTTTTTTTAACATACAGTAAAGTGTGTAAAGGGCACTAATCTTAAGTGTACGGCTTGGTGCATTTTTATATGTGTACATATCCTTGTTACTTCCACCCAGATGCAGACAGAGAACATTTCAAGCAGCCCAGATCCTCCCCAGTGCCCTTCCCAGCTCATAGAGTTTCGTCTTCCATCCCCTAGGAACTGTTATAAGGACTTGTAGGTAGCAGGCATGCTCCAGATATTTGTGGAAGGTCTCCTTCAGTTCACTGGAGGAAGAAATGGATGGGCCACTGCTGACACTCTTCACCGTCTTTGCTCTTTGGGCTCTGACACCAGAGGTGTAATAGTGCCTGATTTCAATTTAATCAAAGCACCAGCAGCCAGAATGAGTCTCCGTCAAGTGATAAATTTACTCAAAATATTTCTACCAGTCCAGTTGTACACAGTAATGATTCCACGTAGTTGTTCTCTGTGTAATCCTTGTTGAAGCCAATTCCCATATCTCATTTGATCATCTCAACAATGTTTTTAATAAGAGCAGGTATGATTATTTCACTTTCCAAGGGAAGAAACTGAGACTCCAGGATAAAGTCTGAACTCCTTCTCTGGGCATATGCACCATAAACGGGCCTCTGGTGCATATGGCGTAAGTGAGGTGGGACAAGACCCTGGGGTCCTCATCCATGTCCACATTTCTTTCTCTCTGGAAACACTCCCCATGCCTCTTGCCTTTTGATTTCAGGCATCTTGAGTCCTGTGTGGGTTGAATTGCTGCTTCCCCAAGCTGTATATTGAAATCTTAACCTCCAGTATCTTAGAATGTGACCTTATTTGGAAGTAGGGTCATTGCAAATTGCAGAGTTATTAGAGTAATTAGTTAAAATGAGGCCTTACTGGATTAGGGTGAGTTCCTCATCCAATATGACTGCTGCCCTTATAAGAAGAAGAGAAGAGACACAGTGACACACAGAGGAGAAGGACATGTGAGGACAGAGACTGGAGTGATGCATCTACAAGCTAAGGAACACCAGGGACCGCTGGCAACTACCAGAAGCTGGAAGAGGCCTGGGAGGATCCTTGTCTACAGGTTCAGGAGTATAACCCTGCCAACACCTTCATCTTGGACTTCTATCCTCCAGAACTGTGAGACAGTAAATTTCTGTTGCTGCAAGTGAACCAGGTTGTGGTACTTGTTGCGGCAGCTTGAGGGCATGCACACTCTCCCATTTGGGCAACTACTTATCCTCTTGGTAAGAATTACCCACACGTATCGGAAGGGAGCAGCCTTCCCACTGAGGCCACTGCTGACCTTTCCACCTGAAATGCCCTCATCACTCACCCCCATCTACATGCAACCTCCAACCCCAACTTTAGAACACGGCTCAAATGCCACCTCTTTAGAGATGCTCTTCTTGATCCTCCAACGGAAAATAGAGGCGTAATAGACAATCTAATTCAGATGATGCCACTCTCCAAATGTGCGTTGTTTCTTATTGGAAACACAATGAAATACTACTCAGCCATAAAAAAGTCAGAAAGTAGCCTTTTTGACTTTGGCTCTCTTCTGCTGGGAAGGCTGACCCAGAGCAGTAGGAAGACAGAGTGCAAGAGGTGGCGGGGGCAATTACACGTGGGAGGATTTCAGGTCAAAAGGTTGATCCTCAGGAGGCCAGGTATTACTAATTAAGACACAAAAAAGAAGGATTACATTCTTGGAGGAGGTCATCGAGGTGACAGGACCACTGGTTGACCCTTGAGCTGGTCCAGCAAGCCAAGTCTCCTTCCGCTCCACCCTCCCACCCCTCACCCTTCCCGGACTAGGAGATGCTTCAAGGATGCGACCTTGAGAGAGTAAGGTATTGTTGAGACCATCTGGACTGCATACATGAGTCAACGCCGTGAAGGCCTCTGTATAAACTCTTAAGATTCTGACTGGCTGGAGCGGAGGTCTACTTGTCTTGAAGCCAGCCAAGATAAGCCTCATATGCAAATTCCTCTGCTTATTAAGATTGCTACCAAGGGATAGCACTGCTGGTGGGAGTGCAAACTGGTGCAGCCACTATGGAAAACAGCATGGAGACTCCTTAAAAAATTAAGACTAGAACTACCATACCATCCAGCTATTCCACTGCTGGGTATTTATCCAAAGGCCATGAAAACATGAATGTGTAAAGATATATGCAGCCTTATGTTCGTTGCAGCATTATTCACAACAGCCAAAACTTGGAAGCAACCTAAGTGCCCACCAACGGATGAATGGATAAAGAGGACGTGGTATATATACACAATGGAATACTACTCAGCCATAAGAAATGATGAAATCCGGCCAATTGCGGCAACGTGGACGGGCCTTAAGGGTATTGTCTAAGGGAAATAAGTCAGAGGGAGAAAGTCAAATACCATATGATCTCACTCATAAATAGAAGATAAAAACAACAACAAACACATAGAGACAGAGATTGGATTGGTGGTTACCAGAGGGGAAGGGGGGAAGGAAGAGGGCGAAAGGGGTCACCGAGCTCATGTGTGTGGGGATGGAGGGTAATTAGTCTTTGGGTGGTGAACATGATGCAGTCTACACAGAAATTGAAATATAATGATGTACACCCAAAATTTATATAATGTTATAAACAAATGTTACCCCAATTAAAAAAAATATATATATATCATTACCTACCAATCCAGAGTGGGCTACCTCTTTACTTGATCTCTCCTTGCCCTCCATGTATCTTCAGATTTCACCAGGGGACTCCCAAGGAGGTTTTGAACCAACATACATTAACCCTAAATGTACTTGATAAAGTTGGCTTTTCCTGATGTCTCCGCCATCAGGGTAGAATGCCCCCTGGCCTTGATTCAGTTTTGCACATCGACGTCTTAACTGAACTTGAAGGCTCAGCCAAATTGCCGTGTCCTCCAAAGAAGTCTCCGAGGGTATGAAGTGCTCCTTCTCTTCTAAATTTCCGCGGCACCGTATGTGTACATATCTTAGAGCCGGCTTCGCTCTCCAGCTGCGTCAGAGATCTGCATACCATTCCCGGGATACTTACTGTGTCCATGAGCCGGGCACCACGCCAGGCCTTGGGGACAGGCGAGAGATGCACTGTCTGACATCATGGAGCTCACGATTTCACGGGATGTAAGTATGTTTTTATACTGAAGTATGTTCTAAAACATTCGTGAAAGGAGAGTTTGGTGCTCTGAGAGGCGCGTTCTTGGTAATTAACCTATTCAGTTTGGGGCAGATGTGTTAGATAGACAATCACAGAAGGTTGGCTTCATGCGGTGGGACCAATGCACCTGCAGTGTGACCTCTGCCCTCCCAGAAGGGCCTGAGCTTGGGGTTAAATGCTCTGTAGTTGCCATCTTGAAATTTTTATTAATTGTTAAATTTAATTTTATCCCTGCATTTATGGCTCCCGCACCCTCCTGCCTCCTGTCACCTTCTTGGGAGGGGTTCTTGGCTGCCCACTCTCCCACTCCATGCTGCCTTGGGCCTTGACCAGCCTCCCCATCCTGCAATCGCTGTTGCTTTCCGATAAGGTTGTGACTGGGTCGTGTTGGAAGAGGTTGCCTGGGTCCCACCGCCATGCTCTGTTGGCCTGGTGGAGGCCTGGGTATGCAGGAAAGGAGTGTTGAGGTCGAGCATGCGCGTCACGTGGTATTTTAGGTTGGGGGCTTGGCAGCCACTGTCCCTGCATCAGGCTACCCGCCTTGGCCAGGACATATTCCACAGGCAACCTGACCAGGGTGAGCCTCTTGCCACCTCCAATCTGGGTACAAGTCCTTCTCAGCATGGAGACTGCAGTCCCACGGGAATCTCCTGTCCATCATGCATTGGGTTGGTGGCCTGAGGGGGGAAACGAGATTGGCCTCCCAACCCCCAGCCTTGGCAAGGGTGCAGCGCATTTGTCCAGCAGAGGGTGGCAGATGTGGGCTACTGGTGCTGCAGTGAGCCACATGCACTCACCAGGACTATTCCCATGCCCAAGGGAGCACGGCATTTAGTAGCAAATAAAAAACACCATAACAGATCAAGAGAGACTGAGAAAGAGAGGGAGAAGTGTTATATTTTAGTACCTTTAATGGTGCCTTTTTCCTTTTTGCAAAAGGAGCCCCTCATGTTCATTTTGTGCTGGACGCTGCAAATTATGTAGCCGGCCCTGCTCCCGAACTCATTGATCACCATAGCCATCATTTGTCACAATGACCATACGCTAGGAACATGCCCTGGGATCTTCAGAACCATAAGAATTAGGAACTTGATAATTTCCATTCTGCATATGAGGATAAGGAAGCACAAGCAACATGCACAAGCCCCACATGGGGTCAGTGGCCAGGCCGCCCTGAGCCCGGGTGTGTCTGACCTCCATCCTTGACGCCTAACTCTGAAGGCTGTGTGGAGCCTCACGGATGGCTGGTGTGCTGTTAGAAATTTGTGAATTGAATGAATGGGTGAAGGAGCTGGAAGCAGGAACAGAAATTACGCCAATCCCCTGCCTTCCTGGACTGCATTTAGGAAAGACTAGTGTGTGGGCACCCTGTGCATGCAGAAGGAGAGGACGCTGGAGTGTGTGGTAAGGCAGGGATGGGCCAGCGTCCTGAGTGGGCAGCAGCACGTGACCACCTGCAGCTGCAGAGCTGATGGCAAGCGTCACTGGCTCAGCTGGCCCTTCCTCATACACAGGGCCTGGCCATCTTGTGCCCAACTCTGGTAAAACACCATTTTGTTTCTGCCTCACCATTTGAGTTTCCTGTTATTTTGTGAACCATTCTAGGTGAGCATAATTCCCCTTTTGCATCTGGAGGGGCACATTTAGCCAAGGCAGAAGATAACCAGTGCCCAGGAAGCCCACTCAGCTCCCACAGACTGCCCTCCCCCCACAAATGCTTCTCCTCAGTCTCTATTGCACTGCTTCTGAGCACTCTACCTTGGATCCTAAATTGGGGCACATTCCAGCCCTGTGGGTCATTATTTTGCAAAGTGATAGAGATGGATGCACACCCTTTTTTAAAGCTTCTATTTGGATATTGTTATGACTTTGAGAACCATACAGAACATTCAGGAAATTTTATCCTACTGGCTTTTCACCGTGTTGTGGAAGGGGTTATATGTTTGGAATTACTCAAATTATCAGCAGTTTTAATCAGGTTTTATTTATTTATTTATTTTTGCACCATTCAGAGAGCAAAATTAGAATTGCCCGTGTTTGTATTCTGCAATGTATCTGAGATAATTAAAAATTAGCCCGCAAAGCCACAGAACTCTTCACAGCACCAGCAAGGATTTGGGGAGGCATTTCCCCCCGGGCAAATGAACTGGACTTCTACAGGAGTAAATATGAAATCTGAATCCAGCTGCACATTTTATTAAAACTGCTAACATTTCATGGTCACCTCTGCTTAGCTGGCAACCTTCCGGAATAGTCACCCCTGGCCACGTCTTATTAGCAACCGGCAAGAAAATGACTAAAAATAATGGGCTGTTGAAATCATTATTTAAGCCTCTAAGAAATGCATCCTGATGACTGTGCGTGACTGTGCCGTGGCTGCGCTCTCCCGCCGGTCCTGCCTCCAGTTCGCCTCCACTTCTCCGCTGCTGCTTTAAGACTGCAGAGCGCCCCAGCGGCCAGAGGCAGGGGAGGGGGTCCCCGCTCGCCTCCGCTCCGCTCGCTCCTCGCCCGCCCGCCCGCCCGCCTCCCAGGCAGGGAAGGTTAGCGAGGGATCAATGTGACTCGGGCCGCAGGAGAGGAAAGATGAGCCTGCCCGCCCGCCTGCTGCCTGGATGTGGAGGCTGAGGGCTGGCGCACGGGAGGCCCTTGCTGCGCAGTCGGGGCGCCGGGCGCCCGGCATGAGCTCACGCCCGCGGCGGCGGCTCTCTGCCCGTGCCGACCTGCCGGCGGCCCCCTGAGCTGACGGCGCCCCTGGGCTGCAGCCCCGCCGGGCCGCTCTGGCCGCAGCGTCGGGCGCGGCGCCCGGGAGCAGGTGTGCAGGAGCGCAGCGCGCGGCGAGCGCAGCCCTCGGCCCGGAGCCCGGCGCGCCGCGTGCCAGGGCGGCTCGGCAGCAGCGGCGGCGGCGGCGGGCGGGCGGCGGCCCCCGGGCAGGTGGCGAGCGAGCGGAGCCGGGCGGAGCGCGGGGGGCGAGGCCGGCGCGTCGCTCGCGGGAGGCCGGGGAGCAGCAGGGCATGTGGATACTGGCTCTCTCCTTGTTCCAGAGCTTCGCGAATGGTGAGCCTTTCGGTTTGTGATGAATTTCATTTCTTGTATGGACCAGAGTGTGGGGGCATTAGATGCGTGAGTGAAATCGTTCCCTTTTGCTCTCCTGTCTGTGCTTAAATGTTCATGCTTTCAATTTTTTTACTATTATTTTTATTTCTTTTGGGAAGAGAGGAAGCAATGATGAGAGGCCAGGGGGGAAAAATTGCTCTGTAATCATTTAAAGGAGCTTACCTAGCAAAGTGACAGCTTCGAGCTAACTCCAGGACGAGACAGCTACCTCATTCAGAACAAACCAGGTTTGGTGAGAGGGGGAGAAACGGGGAGATCGCCGCTGTGACACATTACAACCAGAAAGAGACATGCCATTCCAAGTGCAGGCAGGTGGAGGGGGTCAATGAAGAACGTTTGCCTTCAGATGCAAAGATTTTTGAGCTTTTAAAACATGTGCTTTAATTCTGCTTTAGTTTATCCCCAGCAGCAATAGCCTTTAAGAAAGATTTGTCCTTCCATCCTCCCTCCCCGCAACCTTCTTGGTACTACATATTCCTGACAGTCATTTCTGTAAAAAATATGCACTGATAGGCATTACATCATCTGCAATGTTGACAAATTTTTTTTTAAAAACACCTGTACAGTTGTAAAAATGAAATCAGTGAATATTGTAAATAGCATTTCTTTCCTCATGCCCATCCAGTATTATATCTTGAAACATTTTCATCCTGAGTATTTGAAAAGCTATTGCTCTTGACTGAGTCAGACCTAATTAGTAAGTGTGACTGCACCTTAGGTCACCCTCACTGTGTAAATATGAACTTACACGTATGAGTGGCTTCCTCTCATTTGGGAATGAGAGGAAATTGTCATCCTTTGGCATTGCCTGGGAGTAGCTATGGCTTCAATTCCCGTTTCAAATTTCGGAACACAAATCTGCATAAAATGTGTGACTTGCTGACAGTTAAAATTAAACCATTAAGCAAAATTCCCTACCCAGGAAGGAGAGAGAGAGAGAGAGAGAGAGACAGGGAGGAAGGAAATTTCGCCCTTGTGAGAAAATACCAGAAGCCAAGAGGAGGCTGTAAGATTTTCCTGGAAGATACACAGGGAAGCTCTGAGCATTAGCTAGCTGCAGAGGAGTGCATTTTCTTTGCCTACCTAAATGGTACTTCAAGAATCAACACAGACAGGCCTGAGGAAATGCATAAACTTTGTAAAATTAAAAAAACAAAAAGATGACTAAGAAAAGGTAGAGTTGCAAGAAGGATTCTGAAATTAAAATGATACTTCGCTCTCTCATATAACCTAAAGCAAAGTGTTCCCAACTTTCATTCTGAGATTTCCTAGCAGGAAAAATTGCAACAAGTTCTGACATGACACCCATCTTTCCCAGAGGGCACTATACCTCTTCTGCAGCCTCGCGGGGATTTACCTTGGGGGATAGATTGCTTTTGCTAATATGTGCTGATGTATCAGGGAAGTCTGCCCTCTGTGCTGATCTGCTGATGCGTCTCAGAGCAGACGTGAAAAGGCTCACATACGTGTGCCAGTGCCATAAAGCCTTGACGCCTATCTCACCTGTCAGGGCGTACATCTCCGGACTCCTCGGAAAGGCCTGGGTTATAGGATGGAACATAATTTCCACTCTACTGGGAAGTATGTGTTTCAGGATGACGAAAGAGGTGGTGCTTCTGATTGTCAGTCAATCCGTATCTATCTTAGAGTTTTATAGTTCTATATGACAAAAATAGTAGAGAAGAGTTTCCGGTACAGTCCCTGACACAGAGATGCTATAAATGTGTGACTTTTTTTGGGAATCAGTTTTCATACTCAAATAATCATAAAAGGATCATATATAGTGAGAAAATTGTATAAAACCTCAAATATTCCACGATGTGGAAAATATATGCAAAGAGTAGGTATGTACATGTATACGAAGTCCTGTGAGCATTATCTTCTTTCACCTTTTTCAAGACCTTTAAAGTCGATTGATGATCACCACTATTGGTACTATAATGGATATAGGTAGATTTCCCAGTATAAGCTATAGACTGGACGTGCACATGAATATTTTACGTTGGTGTATTCCATGTTCTGATTCTATCTACTAGAAGACTATGGAAGTCTCTCATATAAAAATGGCCCTCTTTTTATGTGATCAAGCGTTAAAAAAAAAAAACGACCTGACTGTAGAGCTTTGGACTTTTTCATTTTTGGGGGGGGAACTAGCTTTAAAGAGGTTTTCAAGGAGTGATGTTCAAGGCATACTGTGCAAAAGATCGTAAAATCTATAGTCATGTCCAAATGAAATAAGAGTCCGGTTTGGAACACTGCCTGTTCATAGGACCATATTTCAAAAGGGAGAAATTAAATGGCTCCGACGTATCTGAATGAGTCTTGGGGAAAAAAAATGGAGAAATATTTTTTTTTTCAGCAACTGTCATATTTTGGTCTACCTTAATTATGAAAAATTCCTGAATGTGTGTGATAAAAGATCAATGGATTCTAATACCCAAACTGAGGACTGCTAGGCCTCAAACATCAAAACTCCTGACATGATTTTAAAAAAATCTATTTTGTAAAAGATCGCGCAATTTGATATTTTGGGTTACTAATAAAATAAGAAGCTCCCAATATATCTGCATTTTAACAGGAGACAATAGCCCTTTTCCTATCGATGTTGTGGGATGAACATCTATTTCTTAATGAAAGCATGGTTGCTGGCAGGCTGCAGACAGTATTTTGGATGAAAACTAGAAGCCAGAGAGCAGTGCCTTCATGGGTTAAAGCCTTGAATGAATTACCTCACCTGATCAGGTGCGGTCACCATGTTTTAAAGCAGCCGGCTTGTTCTGCAATGCTCTGGAAATAGAGGAGAGCTTCCGTGGCAGTGCAGTGGAAGGGGGGTCCATGTATGTGCAGACACACATCCTCACACACGTCCCTCAACGGCTCCTCAGGACAGATCAGCCTGCATCAGGTTTTAACCCAATTTCTCTTGGTTGTAACCCCAATGAGCACATTCTAGTTTACAATTCGTGTTCAAAGCATAGGTGGCCTCCAGATAAGCAGACTAGTGAATAAGAAGCAGATTTATTGTGTACAATACATTTTTGCTGGTATCTTTGCATCTCTGTTTGTATCTACACACATACACATTGTCTTTTCCTGAGCCAAGCAATCTTGGGCTTTGCCATTTTGACATTTTCAGGGAGCTTGTAGAGACTGGGTGGGGGGTGGGGGGAGAGAGAATGGTGCTCGTTGGAGAGGAAGTGGGGGTGTGCAGCATCTTCTGGGGGTCACGGGTCATCTCCACGGAGAATTACATACCGCCAATGTGGTATATGATTTACTTTTAGGAGCAGACCTTTGTGAGTGCAAATGCGCCTTGAGGGTTTCTAAGGTGATTGTATTTAATTCATGTTATCAGGTGAATGTTATCAGGTGAATAATTTCCGGGCTTCCTTCCTCCTCTCCCTTCCTTATTCTTATTAAGCAGATTCAAATTCCATCCCAGAATTTTCATCTAAAATTTCTACGTCTTCCTGTATGCCCCTACAAGATGCCCTCTGTAGGGAAAGAAAATGCCATGCAGACCTTTCATAAATGCCAGCCCATCCTTGTCCAGTTCTTTACTCTCTCCTGGATGCCACGTTGGTGTGACCACAGCTCGTTGCCGCCTCGGGAGTCAGTGGTCCCTGGGCAGAACCGGTACCACGCAGCACGCTGGCGGGGGAAGTCATTTTGATGAAAAAGAAATTGCCATTCTAAATCCCTAATTCCTGGACCTCCGTGTAGCTGTCAAAGTGTTTTATCCTTGATGGTTCTGGGATGAGGTGCACTGAGTATTTCCTGAAGAGATTCGATGCAGTGTGCCCTGAAACTCCATGTAAAGGGGGGAGAGAGGGGGAGCGAGAGGGAGGGGGATGGCTAAGGTCATTTTATAAAGAGAGACCTATGAACACTGCAGGAGGCTGGCAATTTATGTTCGGAAAATGAAACGATGGATTTCTCAGTAGCTGCATTTACAAAATCTATAGCCTCCGAATTTCACCAAATTAGCTGAATTCTACGGGTGAGATTATGAATCTGCCTCATCAATAATTAATAGGCAGTGAAAAATAATACATTTAGCGTTAGGTTAGGCAGAGCGTTCAGCAGCATTTTCAGAGACCAGCACTCCCGCTTCCTTGGTTTCCATGCGTGTTTGGCGCACAGCAGAGCAGGCGAGGCCCTGGGGCCTTCACCTGCAGACAGCTGTGTCTGGGCATTTTCTTGCCTGCTGCACTGAAGCACATGCTGGCTCTTGGTGACCGGCTCCTTTGGAGGCCTGGGAGATGGTGAGCTGGTGCTACCTGCATGGCAATTGTGTCCCTGCCATAGGACACTAGTGGGCGGCAAACCTCGCAAGACGGGTGCAGCAAGCCTTTAGCAGAGCAGGCAGAATCGCCGCCTCCGAGGGAGAACTGCTCTGTGCAGGGCGGTCAGAGGCTTTCCTCCCCGCAATTTCCCAGGCTCGCTGTGCCCAGACTCCCGTGTCATGGAGTTCAGTCCAGCAGGAGCTGTGCAAAGGTTACAGCAGGTGTGGCAATGTCCGGCCGTCTTTGTTTCCGGTTTTACAAAAGGAGATCACATTCACAGCAGTATTTTGAGGTATAGAAGGTGCACAGAAAGGAAAAGCAGGTATTTCAGGGGGCTGGTGGGCCTGCGAGAGTGCGTTTGCATATCCCCTTCCAAACTGGCAGGGGAGCCGGCTGGCAGTGTGTGCTTCTCCTCTCGGAGGTGGCAGCTCCTGGAGCAGCCCCGCGCCTGATTGGCTGACCTTCCAATGTCATTCCAGGAGGCGCCGCTCGCTTCTCCTCCTGCTGATGGTGAGAGGGGTGATGCTAACGCTCCCCCAACCCTGCAGTCCGTCAGTCTTGAGCTGCCGGGGCAGGGCTCTGGGGCCCAGGAGCCCCCTCCCCGCTCCCTCAGGCAAATTGGGCAGCACCTGTTCGCCTGTTCTGGGCGTTAACTCTTCACATTCCAGAGAGCTGAGCACAGAAATTCTCATCTCTTTCTGCCCCTCTCCCCCAACACACTATGTTTATATTCTTTTCTTTGATGTTTTGAAAATATGAGAAATTTCAAAGTTGCATTTACCTTGCTGAATTTATGGATTAAGAGTGGGAATGGAAGATTCCAGCAACCCGACATGTACCCACTGTGCAGTTTTGAATTCCCAGGGTGCAGTACACGGGGTGCCTTCTGCAGGTGACACACCATCCACCAAGGGAGCAGGAGGGAAGCACCATGGAGCAGGTGTGGATAACCTGTTTTTGTTCAAAGGATAGGTAGCTTCTGACCAGGATATTCAGAAGGGCTGGATTCAGAGACCTGGTCCTCCAAATTAGATCCCCGAGTTATCATCTTTCGTAAAACCTTGGACATTTCCTTGATTGTGTCTAGGGTCATCTATAACTCTGTCTACTTATTTAGTGCTGACTTGGGTAGTGATGGCCTCCCTCGTGGATGGTAAGGTCGACAGGTGAGCCCCCTTAGACATGCGTGTGCAGAGCACGTGAACGCAGCAGGTGGATTGTGTTGTTTGCTGACTGAGAGATAGAAGGACAAATTGATGGGCAAAGCCCTTCTGCCCTCCTTAACCCCCTCCTCTCTCCCACCTGCCTCGCTCACCTGCCTTTCTTACCCTTCCTTACTGAGTTAGCGCCTTCTGGCCCCCAATCTCTAATTCTAACGTATAAACCGTAGTGAGAAATGTACATGAGCAACCGTGTGAATTCCTTGGCTCCTGCCAGCTCGTTATGACACTCTGACTCGATGGCTGTAGAAATATTTATTTTCTCGAAATGCTTCTGGGCATTTTCTTCTCTTTTCCAAAACGGATTCACATTTGGCACCTGTACTGGGACTTCATCACGGTTATATGACAGTGATACACTTGCTCTGGGTGCTCTTCGTGAGGTGGATTGGGTCAAACGTCACAGAAAGTAAGTTCATAAATGCATTGGACCCCGTGTTCTCAAAGTGGGCGCTGCTAAGTGGCACGATTCAAACATCCTGTACAATGTTTAATGCCCTGTCGCATTCTGAAAACCAGTCAGAAACATCAAAACGACACATAAGTTTCCCTAGGCGGGGCCTGGGAATTCATTTCTTCATCAAAGGGCCATCCAGGACATCAAAACACAGCTCAGTTTCTTAGGCCTTAATCGTCTTAAAAAATCGCACTGCTATTTTCTGAAGTATCCTGTTGACTAATGGATTTCTCATCATTATCTTTTTTTCTCATTTTGCAGCATAATCAAATAAAATTTCATTCCTTCAAAGTAACATGAAAGCAGTACATTTTACTTATTGTTAAAAGTTTGATTTTTATTCAAATACAAGAACAAATTAGGCGACTTGTCGCTTAGAGTATTTATCATCTTTCAATTTTGGGAGATCTGTATTTGTTCTGTATCGATCCATACTTATGGTTTTTTTTTAATTTCAATTGGATTAACTTTTGGTGTATGAGCCCCCTGGATTATGTAAATATATACCACGGTTTAACAGAGGGGGGGATGAATGGAGTTGACAAGATAGATGATGAGATAAGAAGAAAGAGGCTACTACACAGAGAGACAGAATGACAGGGATTAATGAATCTTGCCTGCATCCCTATTTAAGTTATTTTTACGCAGAAGACAGTGAGTAAGAGTTAAGAGTGAGCAAGCAGTCCTATTTATAGAAAGCCGTTTTGAAATGCAGCAACTGAGAGAATGAAAGAAGGAATTGAATACGGGAGAGATCACCTCCATACCAAATGCTGGCTTCCTCCAGCTTCCTGGCCCTGGGCAGAATTTTTGGAGGAGGAAAAAACCATACCCACCCTTGCTGAAATATTGAGAACTCACTTTGGACTCTGCAGAATATTCTGGAAATGCTCTCAGAGTTAAGTCCATGTCAGACTTGGGAGGCGGGGGTGGGGGGGGGGGAGCCAATGTAAATATTATTTGGAAACTGGGTTTGGATAGGTGTGAATAGGGGACTGAAGGTGAAGGGAGGATGCTGAACTTGCGGTGTGGCTGAAATATTTATTTGGCAATAAGCATTGCCTTTCTTGAAGACGTTCAACAGGAGAAAGTAAGAGGGCAGAATCCACATGCCTGGTTACAGTAGAGCAATTACTGTGAGAAAGGTTCAAATTTAGGATCTTGTGATTATCGCAGGTTCCTCCATGTAACCCATTATTAAATTCTGGGGTTTTAAATGGGGTACATGCTCTTCTAATTGGTTAGTCCAGATGGGGCAGGGGATGTCGCCACAGGTGGCTTGATTGACATAGATGTTACTGGACCAAGCAAAAAGAAGGCACTTGCTCTTAGGAATGGAACAGCCTTTGTTCCCCGGACTGCATCTGTTCCTCATAACATTTTGGTTTCACTAGTCCCGAGTGGGCCTTATTTTCTATTAAGAGTAGACTCCTTGACTTCGTATGGAAACTGCTGGTTAACAGGTTGGAAGTTGGGACAAAAGCCAGACCCACCCCAGAGTATGATGCTGGGAAAAGCATTTGCTTTTTAGCTTATGAAGAACTGTCTCTAAAATGGGTTGTTTTGTAGCCTGTCTCCCCAGACTGTGACATGGGCGTGTTCCGTGAGGTGGTGGAAAGAAATCTGAACTATTTAATTGCTGGTTTTGATTCACCTGAGCTTTGCCTCTTTCAATATTAAAGTGATGAAAGAGTTTGAAGCTTGCTTTTACACAAAATTTAAGCAATTCTTCTTCTTGTCCCACTGTGCATAAATACAGGGAAAGTCGGTTTATAGTTCTTTCTAGATAACTGAACTCTCAAATTATTGGATGCTTCTGCAAAACAACAGTGGCCGTAATACTCCCAGCGAAGGTTGTGATGACCTCAGGGTCCCCGGGTGCCTTCTGCACCCTCATGGGAGCGCCATGACGATCCTGTTAAGCTGGGGTTAGAACAAGTGCGAATGGGTCACCTCAGGTAGAAGGATGCTGATGAGGTAGCCTGTGTCACACACTGAGGAGCCATGGCATGGGAAATGGCTGATGGTAGTGGAGACCCTCATCATCGATTCCTTTTCCTCCTGTTGAGTAAGGCATTGACTTTTCTCATGAGTCCTGTTTTTCCACTCATTGCATGAACTTCAGGACGATGGGAAAATTTCCATAATTATATCATAAGACAAAGGCAAAGTCGAGAGATAATTAGAACCACTGCAATTCAATGTGTTTTTAAATTTCATTCCTGCTTTTTTTCCTACATAAAGGACCTGCGCTATATTGTGGAAACTTTTGAGCAAACATTCTTTCTCATTAGAGAAACTCGAGATTCGTTTCTTCTCTCCATAGTAGTCCCATTGTGGCATGATTTGATCTTGAGGTCCCCTAGGACATGGAAACCCCAAAATCCCAGTCTGCTTAATTACAGTGTTTATTAATATCGGCTATAGAACATTTTTAATAACTGATTTGTGGCTGCCAGGGTAGAAATAACAAAGCTTTGTAATATTACATGTGAGACTTCAGCAATGAGCTGAAGACCCCCGACAACAACAACTGGCTCTACGAGCAAAATGGGCAACTTGACACCATAGAGGGGGTGCCATAGTGATGGTTATCACCCCTACTGGACCTCGCCAATGCCAGTTTCTGCAAAGGGTAGTCATTCATGTCCTTCGTTGGTTAGTGAAAAGGAAATGCATAAAAAATGTGAGACGGTCTCTAAGGAACATAATTCTTCTTTCATAAATTATTCAGGTTGGTAAGACCCAAGTTCGCAGTCTCTGTCTGGTACCTTGACATGATAACAGAAAGTGAGTGGGATGGTGAATTGCCAGACGTGTGCGTGCGTATTATAATTCACCCAAATCAATAGCTATTAAATCTTGGGTGGCTACTGTTTTGCAGTAGGCTTGATGGATATTTACATAGAAACCTGGGTAGAAAAATTTTGACCTAGAGGTGATCTTGGAATTTGTTTTGGGTAATTACTTTGACTTGTGGTCAGTTCGTCTGTGTCTTGTGGGATCTCACATCACCAGCCACAACCCCTCCTTGTTGTTCCTAGTCACAAGAGACTCCTCACTCTCCTTCCCACCCCATCGCCCCATTGTGCCATCACCCCGTTGCTGAGGATGGGAGGATGAGAATATGCTGCAGGCTTCTGTGGTTCCAGATGCTTGGAGGCAATTGACGTAAAGGTTATAAGAAGACCAAGAATATGGAGGAAGGGGCTCACCAGCCCCCATGTCAGCCCCATGTAGGGATAACAGGAATCTTAAAAGGGGTGGAAGGAGGATGCTCGCTGCCTTTGGGCCACAGTCTATTGATGCCTGAGCCATGATCTAATTAATGTGCCTGTCTGCACCTTCCCGGGTAAGGATCAGCGTCACTGGCTCTCAATGCCCAGGTGGGCTGGGTCAGGGAGGAAGAAGGTATGGAAATTTCCTGGAGAGATTTTCCTGTCATGAGCCTCCCACTGGAGATTCTGATGCTGGCACCCTGGGGAATGGGCTGCAGTTTGAAAAGCTCCTCAGGTCTCATTCTGTTATTGATCTTTGTCATCTTCTTCCCCACCCCCATGAGGGCTCCCCACGTGACTGTGCATAAGGCTCACCTGATAGTTTACGTAGTTTCCCAGCTCTGACCACCAGAGCGTCTGGAAAGGGGCTGCCCAGCCTCTGATTGACGTAGAGAGTCAGACACTAGGTAGAAAGCCACCCAGTAAAGTTTCAAGTAGACCCAGTGCTCTGTTGGGGAGCTCTGTGTTGAGCAGTAATTTATTAGGGGGTATGTATATGCAGAGTTAGGGCTTCATTGACTATCACAGGGATTTGGGCAGATTTCGGGAGAGTTGGGGGTGGGAACTTGTAACAGGGAAGACCCTGATTAGAGGGAGAGGTGATCCCACCAGGGACACTTCTAATTTGGATGCTAGTAGCTTGAGACTCATCTCTGTATATGTCTAATATCTACATATATCAGCATCCAAATATATACACATGGGTATATATACACTCCATTTTTCTGACAGTTTTAGCATATTTGATATTCAGGTTCATTGCCAGCCTGTGCTTTGCTTATGGTCTTGGTTCCACTGTGTTTTCTCATATTGACCCCTTCTTTGCTAGCAGCTGGAGTCCTAGCAGAGAAGCCCTTTGAAACCTAAATGTAACGGCATTGCTTTAAGCAAGAGGTCAATAGTGGAGGCCCTCTGGGTTACTGTATTGAACAAGCCTCAGGGATGAGCGAGGGCAGAATGAGCCAGGACAGGAAAATGGATCTGTTTGCAGCTTGAGGTTTTACTCTCATGCCGCCCGGGAACACCACACATGCCTTCCTTCAGATATCAACGCACAAGCACCTTCCAAAGCCCGATAGAAATGATTTGGGGATCATTTGCTCTTTTCGATTTTTTTTGGCCTCGCTCTCTTCTTTTAGGTAAATGACCCCAAGTTGGCTGTATGTATCATACAGAGTAGGTATCGTTGCGCTAAGTTGTCATAAAAAGAAAAAATGGCATATAGGACACATATGCACTTTAGACCTTTCACGTGTGTGATAAAATTGAGGACAGTTATTAGTGAGTGGCAGAATAATCCTTTCAAAACACGGTGTCCTTGATTTTTGAACTAAAATAGACTCAGATATGTGCTGCAGTGAGGCCTAAATTCAGAACCTTAAAAATAACTTTTTGTGTCCTGAGATCTTATTTTAGGTAATATTAAAAATAATTTTCCCTCCTAGGCATCTTCAACAAGTTTGATGTTATCATCCTTTGGCAATTTTATGGATTCGCGATAGAAACTATATCTCAGAGCGCCTGTTTTGATTTTTAGCCTTAGAAGAAAACAGTAGGAAAGACATTGTAGGCTGCAGAAATGTAATTTCTGCTTACTCACAGCCACACACGTTAGGGTAGACGCTTTCTTTGCAACAAGAGGCTGTTACATCTATGTTCCTTTAACAGAGGCGGGGCATTGTGTTAAGAAGTCACAAGCTCTGCCAGGGGATTTTGTAGAGGAAGATATGTGTTTAAAATAGCTCACAGTTCCTCTCCGATTTGGACTTTTCACAACCCACACAGCGTTGTAAAGACGGTTCTCTTTTAAATTTTGTAGCAGAGTAGGTCAAGCTTTTTTCCTCTCTTCCCCCACGGAAAGGGCATAAATATTTCCATCATCAAGTTTAATAACCTGGGAGAGACCCATGAGTCATTATAAATGGTTAAACACTCTCCTTAGAAAAAATAAAAATGAGAGATTGTGTGACTCGAGATTTTTTTATTAGAACGAATCACCTTAAGCCATAGCAAATGTTTATTACATACTTTAATAAGCGTTGAGTGTCTTTTCCTTAGGTTTCTAACGTCTCTCCGTGAGAATGAATGTTATTAGGTCCAGTCTGACTCATGGCCAGGGCAGTTGAAGGGGGTGCAATGAATCTACTGTGGTGGAGATGCATTTGCAAGAAATGGAGGGGCTTTCTGCGTTTAGCCTTTTGTCATCATTTTCACCTCTCCCTCTCTCTCCTTAGAATCTGGGAGCTAATATCAGAACTTAGACACAGTAAGGGTGCAGGAAGAAAGCAGTTTTTCCCCAGAGTCTGGAGACCTTAGCTGCCTCTGTTGATATCCTAAGTCACAGGTGTTTTGCTGTCACGTGGCAGGTAGGGGGACACTGCTATGACCCCTCAGCTCTCAGGGCACACTGAAGTCTGGAAGCAAGGGACAGTGTTCTTTCAGCCTGTGGATGTTCCCCTCGGGGTGCCTCTGGAAGTCTGATGTGTCTCCCTAGAGATCTTGGAATAGGGGAGGCTGCTATTTAATTATTTTTTCTGAAGTGCACAAGCATAGGCATTATGAGTTACTATAAACCTCTAGACAGAGCCGTGAGCTGGAAAGGAAGCTCCATGGAACTTTCATTTTAGACTCATTATTTTGGATAAGTGGAAATAAAAAGACTCTCCCCTCCCTCCTTGTATGATTTGATCATTTTGAAAAGAGGTATGCTCCTGGCAAATTGCATTCTTCAGTTAAATCAGTCGTTCTATCCAGGGGCAATTTCACCCGCCAGGCAACACTGGCGATATCTGGAAACATTTTCAGTTGTCACAATTCTCGTGGCAGAGGAGGTGCTCCCGGCGTCTAGTGAGGGGAGGCCAGGGGTGCTGTTCAACATCCTACAATACTCAGGACAGCTCCCCGCGGCAAATAATTATCTAGTCCAAAATGTCAATAGAGCCGAGGTGGAGAAACCCCAAGTTAAATAGTTGAGATAGTTAACTAGTTTAATAGAGCTTAGTTGCTACAATATAATATCTGTTTTGTGCTTTTCTATGGATGCTAGAGTGGTCCTGGAGAGAAAGCAAGAAGGAAGAGGTTCTGAATCTCAATTCTGATTCCTTTGGCTGCAAAAATCATAGCTAGTAAAGCTTGTCATTGGTTAAGCTTTATTTCCTATTTTCTTTTTTTTTCATGAACGAAAACAAGATCATATCTGTGTCCCCTGTTTCATCAGTTACTAAGAACATGCATGCTGAGGTGAGGTATTCCTGGGTTCCTCCAGCCGTTTTGCCCTCAAGTGATTATGCTAATTAGTGTTTGATCAGTTGGTTAAATTATAATTCCATCCATCCTGTGTGCTAGGTGCTCTGACTGCATTTTCTCTCGCCTGGGTAGCTTGTGCCCGAAGCGCCTGCTTCTGCGGGCTGTTGGAGGCCTGTTCTTCCTGATAATGTAGATTTCTGTTTTCAAAGCACCGCAGATCCACTTTGGTGCCTGGTGAAAGGGAGATGGGATATTTTTGTAACCTGTTCTCTCAGGCAAAGGCTGGATGCAGAGGCCTCTGGGAAATATGGAAACCCTAGTTAGAGAGCACCAATTATTTGAGGACGTTCGATGCAGAGAAGCTCTGGGAAATGAGGGACTGTTCCTGCGCGGAGGAAACAGTATGGCTCCAAATTCTGCCAAGGCTTTCTCTCTGGGAGAGGGACATCGCCGTTTGCATTCCTCTCACTTCCTGCTGTCACGTGAGCATAAGCTTCTGGTGTCTGTCGTGGTCGTGGAGGGGTGCGTTCTATGTTTCTGCATTTGTTTCAAGTGTGAATTCCTTTAAAAAGTACTCCGCAATGCTGTTCTCGTTTGTTTTGCTTTTTAACAGCATGGCTCCAAGTGTGGTGCTTGTCACTCTTTTTATTTAGTGAGTTTGCTTTTCCGTGCCAGGTACTTGCGGTGACGTCGAGGTTTGCTGAGTTAAATGCTTATGGAATGCTTTCTGATAGAAGAAAATTGAGAATGCGTAGGAAAGAATGGGAGTGAGCAATATGGGTGGCAGAGTTGTTATTAATGGATTTCTAGGCTAAGATGAGAAGTTGCTGGCTCATTTTGTCGTTTGACAAGCTTCGTGATGGTTAGATTTTTCTTTACACTCTGTCACTTTTTTGGCCCTTTACATTAACATAATGGGGTGGTCTGGTTGGCAGGAACCTGAGTGTTTAGAATATGTATAGTCTTTTCTTCTATCAAAATGTGCAAGTGTTTTGATCTCCCTGGAACTTGCGCCATCTTTTGTTTAAGAACAAGCCACACGATGAAACTGTGTCACTGGTCCCACATACCTCATCCTGAGAACTGCTGGGCCGCAAGAGTTAATGACAACAGAAGGAGTAAATATCTGCTTAGATTTTCTGACCCTCTCTGAAAATTGTGCAATATCACTTGTAGAGATTACAATCTCTTGGTTTTCTCTGAAGAAAGAAATCCTGCTTGTAATTCTTCCCATAAAAGAGAATGAGGGTAAAAGGAAACTCCCATTTATGGAGCATCTCAAGAGTGTGGGCACTTGGCTTACCATGTTACATGCACGAGTTATGCTTATTAGTAATAATAGTGATGATGATGTCAGTGATAACAGCTGACTTTTTTATTAAATGGGAGTATTACTCTAAGTGTTTATAGTATTTCCTCTAATGCTGAAAGCTGAGAAGTAGACATTTTTATTATCACCACTATAAATAAGGTGGGATTAAGTGATGTGCTATGGGTCACACAGATATATGACCTCCATTCAGCCTCAACCTGTCAAATGAGTCGGTGTTTTTAATCTCAGTTTTACAGAATAGGAGCCCAGGGTTTGGAGATGTTCAACATGGGCCCATGTTGAATGGTGAGGTGGGGCGTGCGATGGGGGGCAGCATTTCGAACCTGTGTTGTCTGATGCCACAGGCCTTGTTTTCTCTACATCAAGAGCATCTCCAAACCTTCCATACAAATCCATACTTATTCATATGACTTTTTTAAACTTTGACAATGATGACGTTAAATTTGCTTTAAAGTTGAGCAATAAAGAGTTGTTTCGAGAAAGCGAAATATCAACTTTGAAGAATCAGTGCATAAATGGGGAAAATTCATTTACTTTTACTTGTCAACCCCTGTTCCCTTACTTTAGATAGGTGAGTCAGCGACAGGTTAATTAACTGTTATCCATTTCACTGGTGGAACTGTTGGGTGATATTGCGTTCTATTGTTAGCGTGCTTAAGAATGAAATTGGTGGAGGGATGACATTTATATTACATTCATAGTACATGATGGGATCTTCCCCAGCCCCCAAGTTGAAGTTGTGTATCTGTCTTTAAGTACATTGCGTTTCATTTGTCATGAATTGACCATCGATTTTCTCAATGCCAAAATATTGGGGAAAAAATTATTTTGAAATTGGTCATTAGAGACTGAAACTGGATATGTTTTGTATCAGTTGGGGTTCTTATACAAAAAGACACAAAGCAGTTTTGTTGATACAAGTCCGAATCTTATCACTGCAGCTGAATTCTTTTACTGAAGTGTCCACGGGATATAGCTCTGGAAGTTTGGACAATTCTTCCTAGACATTCTCGCTTACTGAACTGAAATGAAAGCTCTCGCCGTAAGTAAGCATAATGTACGTGTGTGCATGTTTGTGTGTGTGTGCGCACACTCATGCCATGCTACGGTGACATTCTTATTCTCTGACATTTAGGTAGCGGTCAAGCTTGACATATTTGCTTTCTGTGGAGTCTAGGCAACTCCATCGTCTGGATGTGATGAAAATAGCTCAGCTCTCTCAGGCTCAGAACTCCAATGGCCCAAGCTTCCCTTAGGTGGTGGCTGCAAGAGGATGGACAGAGCGCTTTTTATTGTCTGGGTGGCCTCCTTGCACTACACCCACTGCGTGGGGTTCATTGGTATGAGGTTCTAATGGGGTCATGGCCTGGATCCCTCAGCTGGACCCCTATCATGAAGTCTGCATTCATTCCTATCCAGTTATCCATGTCACAAACCTTGGGTAGCAGTTCCCTGAAGGCCTGACTACAGAGAGGTGAAAAGATATTTGGCATCCTCTCTACTGGCTAAGCAACCTGAAGTTGATGGCTATGATAATACCTACGGAGTCACTTTTCCGTGGAGTGCTGAATGAACCTGTTTATAACAATCACTGTTACTTACTGAGTTCTTACTATGAGCCTGGCACTGTGCCAAGTGCTTTCCTGCATCATCTCATTTAATCTTCAAGCATGTCTTTGAGATCCTTACTCATATTATCCCCATTTTACACTTGGGGGAAATCAAGGCCTGCAGAGGGGAAGTGACTTTCCTAAAGTCGTATATCCAGTAGGTGGTGAGGGCAGCATTTGAGCCTGGGCAGTGGAATTCTAGAATGCGTGCACTTGACTACCAGGTTATCCTCATCCATCAGTGAGCTCCTGGTACTCGGCTGGTTCCTGAGCACACACACTGTTGTACGTGGCAATACTTATCTGGAGAACTGGAAATAGGAGCGATGCTGGAGAGCTGGGATGGGCCCGATAGCAAGCATTGCTTTCTTAAGTTTTTTTTATGGAAGATACTGGAAAAATGTGGCAGTGCGGCAACAGTTTGGGAGCTTCAGGTTTTGTTTGCTTGTTTAATCACCGCATTTCTAGGATCTCAGCTCATTCCTGAGATAGGATGCTCAGTCGCTGAAATATCGCCAAGCACATGCTGCCTATCCACGTTACTAAGCACCTATGACCTCCACTCCCCAACATGCAGCACGTGTCCCATATCTTTACATGTCTATTTCTGTGGTGTTTGGATTAAAAATTAAACCCTCCAAATTTTGGTAGATGATGCTAGGCGGCTACAACATGTAGTGATCTCCAAATCTTGTCTGGTGCATCACCTGACAGCTGTCATCACTGTATGCCTTCTCTCCAACAAGCTTTCCCTCTAACTCATTTCACCCAAGTGCTCGTGTGTACTTGTTTCAGAGGCTTCAGACTTTAGGATACACCTGATTAAACCCAACCCTGCCTAGATGCCACTGCTCCAGAGCCACTGAGCTTGAGTGGAAAAGCACTACTCACACTTCTGTTCTGATTGGTCTCATTTTAACTTATGACTACACACCTCAGGTGAGCCCTTAGCTCTGCCCTCCGCCCCACCTGACTACCCTGTTGCTTCCTGTTTCATAGGAGGACTGTTTCACCCCTTCTCCTTCCTCCATAGAACTCAGACTCCCCTTCCCCTGCGAGATTCTCAGTCAATGACCTCATTTCTTTTACCAAGAACCCAGAAGAATCAGGCAAACCACTTGGAATATCCCCTCCCCCACACACAACGAATTCGTCATTCTGTAAGTGTCTACACCTGTTTTGAGTACCTTCTTTCACCCCATTGGTGAGGAAGGGATTGAGTTATGGGGCTGACTAAACACTCAACAGGCAGCACTGGACGGAGAGATCCACAGCAGATTTTTAGTCTCACACACTCACAGCCCAGGGGACATGGACATCCACACAGGGCAGGGTCACACGAGTGCAGGGACAGAATGAACAGCCAGGGGCTGTGGGAGGCAGGCTTTGTAGTAACAAGAGGGTGCGGTGCTCCTGGTTCCCACAGGAGCATGTGATTAGCTTACAGGTATAATTTCACAGGTCCACAGGCTGGCAGGGAACTGATACCTGCTAGTCAGGGATAAGCAGGAGCTGTGCCTGGTCCCTTGATAAGGAGGCTTGTTTGCCTAGGGGACTTTATCTGTGGGAGCAGAGGGAGACAGGAGAACTAGTGGCCCACTGGCCTTGTTCCCATCAAAGGCTGAGACCTCCATCTGTATCCAGAATTCCATCATCTCCCGTTCATGTAAGGACTTTGCCCTTACACTTATGATCTCACCCTTAGGCATCTCCTGATTTCCCTCTCTCACCCTGTTATCTCTCCTGTAAACATACTAACAAACAAAACTCCCGCTCTGGTCATTGTTCTCTTCATCGACTTCATTTCTCTTACAATTTATGGCAAAACTACTAGAAAGAGTCACATATACTAGTGTTTCTCAAACTAACTAAGATGAAGGATTAGTTTTTCAGTTTCCAGTCTGCTGCAGGTTGCTGTGGGGTCCTACGGTACATGCCTAGCACTCAGGCTGTTCCACGTGCTACCTGCCGTGTGAGCTCAGCAGTTCTTGAAGTTGTCTCTACCCCACTCACTGAGAACAGAGGCCACTGCTCACACACTTGGATGCTGCAGCAACATCTCAGTTTCTGTCTTTGTCTGATTTCAGACAAGAAATAAGCAGCTGGTCTGTGTACACTTTGAGTGGGGCTGTCTAAACTCACTTTACATCTTCATCTCTCAATCTCTCTTAAATACACTCTAATCAGTGTCTTCGTCACAACTCTGTTGAAACTGCTTTTTGTCAACATCACTGAGGACCTCCATATTTCTAGTCTTCATCGTGTTTGACCTCTCTGTAGCGTGTGACCAGCAGACCACTCTTTCTCTCTTGAAACACCTCACCTTGGATCCTGGATATCGCACTCCTTGGGTTTTCCTTCTACCTCACTGGTTTCTCCCTGCTGCTTTGCTTACTTCTCCCCTCAAGTCAAACGCTAAGTGATGCCATAGCCCAGGGCTCAGTTTTCAGCTCTCTTCTCTCCCTCCCTCCTCCTTCCCTCCCTTTCACATTCCTCTCCTCCCTTTCCCTTCCCATCTACACTTATGCTCTATACGATTTAATTTAGGCTGAGGCATTGAATCCCATCTATATACTGATAACTTCCACACTCATATTTCTATCCACGACTTCCCCTCTGAGCTCAAATTCAGACCCTCAGATCCAACTGCCTACTCAACATCTCCCGTTAGAAATCTTGTAGGAATCTCAAACTTTAACTTGTCTTAAACAACTCCTGGATTTTTCTCCCTGCCTCCACTCCTATCTCATGTCTTTGTCATCCAAGTTGAGCATCACTGTTCGTCCACTGCTCAGGACGTAATCTTTGGAGTCATAGTTGACTGCTCTTTCTTCACATGTCGTATTCAAACCCCCAGCACATCCTACTGACACTACTTTCGGAATGTGACCATTTCTTCTCCTTCTACTTCAGTCCAAGCTCTGCTCCTATTTCTTGGACTATTGCAATAACCTACCCAGTGGTCTTTCCGCCACTACACTCACCCTCACAGTTGGATTTCCACCGAGTACCCAGAGGGACCTGCTTAAACTGTAAATCAGACCATGTCACTCCTCCACTCAGAGCCCACAGGTGCATCCCCTCATCCCTAAAATAAACCCAAGATCCCTTACTACAACCTAAAAGGCCCTCTGTGCTCTGGCTCAGGCTGGCCACACCATGCTTCCCCCCCTGCAGCTGCACTGGCCTTCTGGGTGTGTCTCCAGCATGCTGGGCCAGTTCCTATCTCAGCAGCTTTCCGCCCGCTGCTTTTTATTCCTGCATTGCTCTATCCAGGGCCCTTTCATGCTCTGCTTTTCTGCTTCATTCAGTTCCCTGTCCAAATATCATGTCCTAAGAGAGGACTCTCATGGCCACTTGGCCTAAATAAAGTGGCATCCTTGATGACTCTATTTCTCCTTTCCACGCTTTGTGTTTCTTTGTAGTAGTTATGAGTGCTTGGAGTGATATAGTTATTTGTCTGTTTGACATCTGTCTCCTATAACTGAGGATGCACAGACCTTGTCTGTTGTGCTCACCTCTGCATCTTGGGCATCTAGAAGAGTTACTCAGCAATTCAGGTACCCAGTAAGTCTTTGCTGATTAAATGATTAAATCAACAAATGCTGTTTACAGGGGTATAACTGTTATTGGCCCACTGTCTTTGCTGTCTCTTTAATTCATTTTATTTTTTTCCTGATGGAGTGATGGTATCTCTCTGTATGCCAGGAGTGTCTTTATGTGGAAGATCTGGACATGCATATTGGTTGAAATGTCAACAAGCATTACGCTCTAGAATTTTCAGCCCTGACCCATTCCTAGAAGCATAACAATAAAAATACCTTCATTAAAACAATCTTTGTTGACTGTCTATGTAATTATAGAAATATTATACATATTTGGGGGAATATGAAGATATTTGGTTCAACAATTTTCTAGCACATGTTTACTGAGCATCTGTTATATGCACTAAATTGTAAGTTCCAAGAGAGCAGGGCTTGTGTGCCGTCCATCTCAGTATCTCCAGATCCTGGAACAGGGCCAGACCCAGAGGTTGCTCCATAAACATTTTTTGAATGAAGAAATGATGGAAAGTCACTCTACTGAGGACTGTGCAAGAAATAAGACTGTTCTCTTTTTCGTAGGTCATGACAAAGTGCCAAGGAAGATAAGAAAAGCTCATAACTACAAAAGGCTGGACATGACATGATTGCCATGTTGGACATACAGTGTTCTGTAGTGTTGATGGAAGCAGAAACAACTTCCGATTAGCCTGTTTAAAAAGGGCTTCAAGGAGAAGGAGGTTCCAAAAATTAGCTTTTGATGGTGTGTATATTTTTGATTGGACAAAGTGGGCTGCAAAGAGATTGGCGGGAATAAAGGTAGAAAACAGGGAAGTTCCCACAGGTGGAGGGGAGGTGTGCAGCTCCACGCAGCTTCTGTGCAAAGTCAGGGTGGGGGATACATCTAAAAATGGGATAGGGAGCAGAATGTGGAGGCATTTGAATTCAAATTGAAATTCAATTTGAATTTAAGGTTTATGTGTTAAAATCATAGTCTCGAAGTCATGAGAGCAAGCAGTGCTGCATTTTGGTTGTGGTGCTCAGGAACGTTTGCAAAGCCAAGAGAACTGGTGGGGGTGTGATCAAACAAACGCTATTTCAGTGGTGCAGGAAGGGGACCAACTGTTGCCAGGATGGTGGTGGATGGCAGGATTCCGACACAGGTGGGAGGATGGGGTAAAGAGGGAAATCAAAGGGGATAATCCCAGCTTGACCACTAGTTAAGTCAGGTCCAGATTCTCCCTATGGGAGCATCTCACTATGTGAATTTACTGGAAAGCTAAAGGCATGAATAGGTTTGTAGCCTTATACACTGATTACTGCCCATATTACTTTACTTCAATCTTTTTTTTTCCCCCCGAGACTCTACGGAATCTGCCTGCCTGCAAACTGTGTGCCAGGATGGAATCATGGACAGGCAATTTTACAGCATTTGATGAAAGGCAATCTGTAGTTTAGTTATCACAGCATAACCCAAGAGATGCTGAAAACTGGACCCCAAGGTGCAGATCAGAGGGCACACCTGGAAAGATTAACTAAT
The DNA here is from genome assembly GCF_021613505.1 of Equus quagga. Taxonomy (NCBI): domain Eukaryota; kingdom Metazoa; phylum Chordata; class Mammalia; order Perissodactyla; family Equidae; genus Equus; species Equus quagga. The sequence goes on along the minus strand of NC_060287.1, from coordinate 35,964,555 downwards.
TGGCTTAAATCAACAGATAACTAACAACTTTACTTTCTTCTAGTTTTTGTAACTCTCATGAAAGTAAAGCATACAAAATATAAAATTGACAGGGAGTTTGGGTTAAGGTTCCACTGTAGCAATCACCATCTATCATTTTATAAATAATTGAAATAAGTTTTGGTTCCTTTTAGCATGAACCTGTTTGGGTTCTACAGTCACCAGAATAGGAAGAGTTAACCACAGGGATGAAGATTTATAATTTTTGTCACATAACGTAACTAAATTAACCGTAAGATGCGCCAGTTTAAAACGGCATCACCCCAAACAGCCACTTCCTCTTATTTATATACTATGCTCCATAGAAATCTACGGCAGGGTTAAAAATTATATGTTAAAAAATTTATTCTGTGTTGTGAGTTTCCAAAGTCTGTTCTTAAACAAGTTGAATTTAGATTTAGCAGAATTCAAGGTAGCGTATCTTCAATCTCAAAATAATTTACAGCTGAGTTCATATTCCACATTGTGGCCTCATTTTTTGTTGGGCAACCTGTAGGATTTCTTTTATGATTTATCTCTTCTGTAGTGTCCTCTCTTCAACTTCTACAATTGTTCACACACACACACACACACACACACACACACACAGAGTCTATGTGTCCTTAGATTAAGCACTATTTCTTATAATAAGTTTAATAAAAATGTGTATTTACTGATAAAGAGTTGTATTTTCAAAACTGAATATTGAGATAAGGAGTAAGGGATATATACGTACACACACACACACACACACACACACACACACAAATATATCATGTGGAGACATGATACAGATTGTGACCAACTGGCATTATCTACAGTGGCTTTTCATTAGTAACAGAATGTTACTAATATTACTAGTGGATAATCATGAAACCAACAGAAACTCACCAATGGGCTTTCTTAGAAGGAGAGTGTTTCTTAATTACCATGAAAATATTTACCGTGCTTATTTTATGCCCATTGGGAATATGGAAGAAGCATAAAGATAATTTCCTTCTTTAAAGAGTTGGCCATTTCATCAGAAAATCATGACATTTACAAGTACAAAGGAATAAGATCTTTTTAAACCCGAGGTACTATAAACTAATAAAATAAGGAGATCAGCTGCGTAATCAAATCCAGTTAGACTACAAAATGGGTTGCTGATGGTTCAGAAAAGTCATTGTATTTTAAAATAGAGACAGCAAGCTTTGTTAGCTGAAGTCAGGGAAGGCTTCCTGGAGGAGGAACAACTTCAGCAGAATGCTACAGGACATGGATCAGTGAGAGACTGCAATGTGAGGAATAGGCTGAGCGTTGGCTGCAATAGCATCTGTTTTGGGGGAGTCGTGCATGCATGTGTGCATGCATGCATGCGTGCGTGTGTGTGTGTGTGTCTCTGCACGCAGCCTGCAGGCTCGGAAGCAGAGGTGAGAGCTGTAAGTTTAGAGACTGATCCACGGGTCTTTAGGAGGCTGAGGAGCAAAATTCAAGCCACAGCAAGAAGATTTCAAAGACTCTCAGAGCAAGGCCAGGTGGGGCAAATTCGGTTTCACATTATATGAGGCATTTAGAAACGGCTAGGAGCCCTTCTGTGGGATTCAAGCTCGTGGCACACAGCTGTGGTGTGGAGGGAGCAACGGCTGCAGCTGTTTCGAACCTCGGAATCGGCACTAAGTTTTACAACATGTGAAGTAAAGGGTTTTAATTTAAGTCAGGAAAAGATGAAGGGAGGAAATAAAATAAGAAAATCCTAGCGAGTTCTCTGTCAGTTACAAATGGAGAGATTTACAAAAGGTAAAATTTGTGTGACTGCTCAGTATTCTAACACCAGCCATGTTTTAGGATTTCTGTAATTATCGAAAATATGTTTCACACACTTTGATTCTGTACACACGCAGAGGTCTCCATTGCAGATAGAATGGATAAAGGCGAAGATGGTGCACAGACAATTGGACCGGAAGAGGGTCCTTATCATCCTACATGAGGAGTGTTAGGGGAAAAAACTGATCTTTAATTCTTAATCAAAGTTATAACCCAGTCAAATTGAGTCTCACCTGATATCTTCACTTTAACCCTGTCAGCAAATAGGATGTGTATTGTAGTTCTCTGAGTTCTAAATGCACGATGTCTTTAACTTTCCTGTCAACATATCTGAATGTCCAAGAGACTTGCTGCAGTTTTCCTGCAAAGTAGACCCATTTCCTAAAGATGGCCTTATATTTGTTACTTCATATTTTCTTTCTTACAGAGAGTGATTCTATTTTTAAAATTTCTACTGTCGTGACTCATTGAATGGTGTTTTTGAAAAAAATATTCTGGAAGTGGCGTAAGGGACTGATTGGAACGTGGAAAGACTTGAAGGCGACACCTTAGCTAGGACATTGCTGTCATGACCAATGGCATAGAAGAGGAGGCCTGGACTGAGCTGTGAACCTTGCCAGGAAGGTGAAGGGATAAAATTGAGCACGTCCTGATCGTAGGATGTGAAAAGCCAAAATGACAACTCGACACAATCAAAATGGCAGAGAAATGGGGTAAAGATGTTTGCCGTGTTGGGGTCAAGATGCTTGCCTTCCTAGATTATTGATAGGAGATTTTAACGCAATTTATGAAGTTAAACGCATAATAAAAAGCCATCTATTCTTATGCTCTAGACAAGTTATTGCTTCATAGGGAAATTAATGATAATTCTCACACTTGAGCCCGTGAGCTCACTGATGTTTAAGTTGGCATAAACCCTAGATGGAGTTGAGCGCCAGCCACGTGGAGCTGCTCATCCGAAGACCCCCTCTTCTTCTTCCTTTCTTTATCTTTTTTTTTTTTTTTTTTTTTAAAGATTTTATTTTTTCCTTTTTTCTCCCCAAAGCTCCCCCGGTACATAGTTGTGTATTCTTCGTTGTGAGTTCTTCTAGTTGTGGCATGTGGGACGCTGCCTCAGCGTGGTCTGATGAGCAGTGCCATGTCCGCACCCAGGATTCGAACTAACGAAACACTGGGCCGCCTGCAGCGGAGCGCGCGAACTTAACCACTCGGCCACGGGGCCAGCCCCCTTCCTTTCTTTATCTTTTCTCCTGACTGTGGAGTTCCACTGTAAGATAATGTTTTATTTTGTCTCACTGTGCCCTTGTGGCTTTAATCTTTTACCCAGGTGCCTTTTCTGTTTCTGATCACATGCAGGAAGCCTTCATTTATATGTCCCAACACACATTATCTTCCGCAGCAGTTTCCACCTTCCCACCTCATCACTTTCCTGACAATGGCGCCCTACTTTTTGAGGCTTAGGATCTCACAATCCTAGAACCGGGGACAATGAGAGATGGAAGGGACTTCGGCAACCACTTGTCAAACTCTTTTATTTGAGAGATTAGAGGGAAGGGAGGATCAAAGATGTAAATTGACTTGTTTTATAACATGCAATAGTATATGGAGAGAGCGAGGCTTCAAATCAAGCTGACCTGCCTCCCAGCTCTAGACGGTTTCCATCATGCCACATCTATGTCTGGGAAGGATATTGCAAAAAACTGGAAAGAAATGCATTGGTCAAAGCAGATCAATGTGTGCACGCTATGTTGCGTGATCTATCCTAACAGCCTGGCCCACGACGATCTCCTTGTCCACTGAGATGGATTCTTTGTACTAGGAGTTTGTGAGGATTATAAATGACGTGGTGTTAGCTCTATGTTCTGAAATTTGTGGCTTAATGAATGCTAAATATGACTGCAGTTGGAAACACATACACAGTCATTCTGTGTTTGGTCCTTGCATTTTTCTCCCAGGACTGAGTGTCTTTTGTGAAAGTCCTGGAAGATGTTCCTAACGACAAGGACTGCCCCTGTTGTCTGGGAGAGATTAACACGAGGCCGGAAGGTGCCCATTCCCGGTTGCAGCCCAGCACAGCGCTGTGGCTGAAGGCGCTCTGTGTTCAATTATGGTAAAATGTTAAATTAGCTGAAAGAGAATTTTTCTGGTTACTTGAGTCTGCCTTTTGGACTCCATTAATCGTTCACTCATTAAATTATTTACGTTAACCCTTTCCTACTAGTCCTAAAATAATCAGCTTTTAGGCATCTTGCTGTTCTGTTATTCCTCATTTAATTTTTCTTGGACAAGTAGCCCTGGGCCATGGTAAAGAATCCACCACACATTAGATGCTCAGTGTTGAATGAACGGTGGAAGGAAACGTATACTGTGCATGTCTTTTCAGATTTCAAATTCTGATTTGTTTCCCTGCTTCAACGAAGGATCACATTTGTGCTTCAGATCTAAATTTTCTTTTAAATCTAGAAAACGCTCTTCTTAATAAAATAATCGGTCATTTGAAAGTAACAATATCTCATTCCAAAGAACATCTATTTTCTTTTGGGAACCTCTATTCCTTTTTCCTCATGTTTTTTAGTTGTTATATAAATTTAGTATTATCTTAGATTTCATCATACCTTCTAAAAACGATGTTTTAGCATAAAGAATGTTTTTAATGCCATTCCAGCCTCAACCCCAGTCTTGGTGGAAGATTGGAGAAGCCCATATGAAGTTGGGAATTTGTTTCCAAACCTTCGGTTCACTTCGGCTATTTCAAGAGCAAATGGTTTTGCTCATGCTTGAGCCTGGAATAAATATCTTAGGTGGCTTTGTCTTTTTTTTTTTTTTTAAAGAAAAGCTGTGCATTGCATGGGGAGGGGCTGCATGCACGCGGTCCTGCAGGGGCTGGATGCTGCCATTTTTCCAACTCAAGGCCTGAGGAGCTTTCGTCACCAGGAGGTCTGTGAGGCGATGAAGTGTGCAGCATTCTGCTTCTTCTACCTCTTCCCTCTCCTATAAATGATGACAAATTGCCTAGCTGTAAATTTGAAAGTCCCTAAATGGTGTTTTTGTCAAAGCCTTTAGAACAAAATGCTTACTTGGAGAGATTTTTAAGTCTTGGGAGATGGGGTGGCAGGGAGCAGGCCTAATTATTATGCATCATGTCACAATGCATTATGCATCACGCTTGCTTTTCTGCTCTTTAAACACTTGTTATGGATGATGGAACTAATTTAAATGGACAAACAGGGCGCTCTCCTGCACGTTATTTCTGTGATGTCATATTCTTCTTCCAGGGGGTTTCATCGCCACCTCCCTTGGAAGCCCCTCAAACATGCACATTTTAATCAGACACTTTAATAATTAGCTGAGAGATAATTGTCAGTCAAGGGAAAATAACCTTTCATCAAAGGTGACTTGAAAGTGGTGTGCTCAGAGAAGAAACGAGTGATCTGATTTGTACCTACGCTTGCTTCCTTTTTCCCTCCTGGCATTTAGACGGAATAAAATACTACAAATGGGAAGATTGTAAAAAAAAGGAGAAGTGTGGGTGTGGAAGGGGAAGCCGGAGCTGTCAAATTGTTGAGACAAATGGGGCTTAGAGAATCCTAATTAAACCTGAAATTGCTTAGAAATGGGAAGTATGTATTCCTAAATGTTGGCACCAGGAAAAAAAAAATCTAATTTACTGCATATCTTTAAATAAGGATAACCCATTATTTGGCCGTACAAGATTTCAATCCTTACCTATTGCAGAGGTAAAGGTGGTGATTTTAAATGCAGGGAAATTCTCCTACAACGCTAAGCGTCAGATAGAACAGAGAAGTTCAAAATGGAGCAGAGCTGGAAAGTATGTGTAGATTTTTGTGTTTAATTTTCTTCTCCTGGGTGCGTTTTAGTTATATACTGGGAAAATTTTAGTGGGTTCAAACCCTCAGAAATATTATTTGGGTGTCTGAAAAATAAATGTGAGTGTATATTCTCAGGACTCAAAGTGCATATCCTCCAGAAAATAGGTTTTTGCTGAAGCCACCGTGTTGTGTTGCTGTAAAATTCATACAGTGTGGTCTGCGGGGCTAGGATTTTGCTTCCCAGGAGGATGCTGGCAGTTTCCAATCAGACGATGACCAGATTCTCTCCTGTCATTGCACCTCAATGTAGATGATCGGTTCTCCCCCCTTTTTGTTTTGAGGAGGCAGAAAAGCCTTCCAGCATCTCAAAATCTTAAATACATCATCTCACAGTTAGGCACAGAGCAAAGGACAAACCACTACTATTTTTTTAAGCTTTTGCCCAAACCACACTATCCTTACTCCTATAGGACTCTGGTCTCCATTTGTTTAAACACCATGTTTAACACAAGAGCCCATCCCTTAGTAAAACTCCTTCTTTTGTTGTTTTTTAAGTCGTTTCCATGGTGAGTTGGAAGAAGTGATAGACAGGGAGTCAGGGGCTGTGGCTTCTGTTTCTGGTTGCATCTCTAACTTTGGGATCTTATGGGATCCCAGTCAGGTTGCCTCATCTGTGGTCAGAACAACAGTGGTGACAGATATGATAGTGATGGCTAGAGTCTCTTGAGCACCCTCTGTCTGCCAGGCACTGTACTAAGATCTTTGATTGTCACATTTAATTATTTTCCTAGAAATCCATTATTTTACAGCTCTCTGCCCTTTATGGATCAGCAAACTGGGCCGCAGCAAGGTTGAGAAAATTGCCCAAGGTCAGTAGAGGTGGGTGTTCAGTTTGAACCAGATCCTCTCCCTCAGGACCATTTTTTTTCCCCCAAAGATTGGCACCTGAGCTAATATCACTTGCCAATCTTCCTTTTTTTTGTTTTCTTTCTTCTTCTTCTCCCCAAAGCCTCTCAGCACATAGTTGTATATACTAGTTGCAGGTCCTTCTGGTTGTGCTATGTGACACCACCTCAGCATGGCCTGATGAGTGGTGCCATGTCCGTGCCCAGGACCCGAACCGGTGAAACCCTGAGCCACCAAAGCACAGGGCGCCAACTTAACCAGTGGGCCACGGGGCCAGCCCCAGGACCAGTATTTTTAACCCAGATCTCTAAATTCTGGTTCCTACTGTCTGCTGTGCATACTTCACAAGTTATCGTAAACAGTAACTCAAATGGTCGTAATGCATGTAAAAATATCTGGAAAAATGGAAACATATCCCAGTGTCTGTCACGACTGCTGTCATTTCCTGGATTTCATTTCTCAGGATTCCATTCGTAAGACAGACACAATCGCAGCTGCCCTGGAAGACACTGGCGGTCATTAAGTGGAAGAGATTTGATTAGCGCTGGAAAAATTTGTCTTTTAATTTTTCCAGCAGAGGTTGGTGCCAGCTTTATCCTGAGAGACAAAGGGACCTCCATTTGCACTTGTTCACTGAATAGGGTCTTGTGTCTCCGTGAGGGAGAAGCCTGCCTTTGAGGCATTATCTGTGTCAGCCCAGGTTGAAACAAACGAGCTTTGTTGAGGGGAAAATAGCCTTATCTCGTGGTAGTCTGTATGTTCCTATCTGTCCTGAGGAAATTACCAAGTGTGAGGCCCCTCCTGGTGTACAAACACGGTTAAGGTTGGGGTTGCTCTAAGACTGCATTTTTTTTTTTTGGTTTTTTGACAACTAGAAATAAACAAAATGGCAAAACATGAAGGTTGAGATTGGTCGCAGTAGGTCTGTTTTCTCCATTCAGCCCCTAAACCGTCAGCTCTAACCTCCTGCCTCCATCACGGTGCTGTAGCGTTGGGGCGTTTTCTTTGGAAGCAGGTCAAGTCACGTTGAGAAGATTTGATAGGTGGCTCTGCTCAAGTGCTTGTCTTTATTTGTGTTTCTTTTGAACTTGTAAATTGCCGTCACTTTTTTGAACGTTGCACTTGTCTCACGAATTGCTGTTTTTCGTTAATGAGTGCAGTCATGCACTGCATAATGATGTTTCAGTCAACAATGGGCTGCATGTATGATGGTGGTCTCACAGCTTAGTACCATGGAGCCTAGGTGTGGAGTAGGCTACACCATCTAGGTTGGTTTAAGTACACGCTAGGATGTTCACACCACAATGAAATCATCTATTGACACATTTCTGAGAACGTATCCCCGCCATTAAGAGATGCACGACTATGAGATAAGTAGCCCTTCACAGTATTTTCCTTTACAATTAAGTAATTGAAGGTCAGCATGTGCAGCTCCTGAACATTTCAGTTATCTGGTCTACCTCCTGTCAACTGGACTGCCTTGTTGCCTCTTGTGGGTGGTCCTAGTGTTTTTACTTCTGCCTGTACCACTGCAAGGATGTGGTTCCAAGTCAAGCACATGTACGGATCAACATCTCATTTTATTCTTCCATTATATCCTTTCCCCTCTCTACTCCAAGATTAACTAAAATCTCCCAATGTCAATGAACTATTCATTTGCCAATGTTGTTCCTAGGCCTTTAGGACCGACCCAATAGAGATAAACAGTTCCTTTCCTCATCAATGCACATCTTTATGTGAGCTTTTAAAATAGCTATTAGGTATAATTGAGAAAAAGCAGCATTTCTTTGTCTTAGCATGTCCTTTGAGGAGAGATTTTGGCACTTCTAACTTTGATCCTTTCTCCACTAGGCTAAGAGATGGGGCTTCCACACTGAGTGTTCTTAAGATTTCAATGACAACACTAGTAAAGCTTGGGGCTTGAGGTTAAACACTGAAAAATTGTTCTAAAAGGGTTCTGAAAGGGGCAACTGGATGTATATACAGCTGGAGAGACTTCCTGGTTCTGTGGGTCTCCATGTGCAGGGGGATTGTACAGTTGGCACACCCAGCCCCTAGTTTGGGGCACAAATATGTTCCAGTTGTATTCTGGTCACACATGCTTATTAGCGGCTTTGCTTTCCTCTTCCTCTTGGATATTATGTGGTTGCTTGGCTGTAGCAGTGAATTTCAGCTGTCTATGTGACCTCTGGAAGATTGCAAGTGACCAAAAGACTCAGTGCATCAGACCTGCCTCGTACTCCTGTGTTCATGTGCCATAGTTCTTTAGACTAATGAATGTGTGTTTGGTCTCATCGGCTTCTTTACTGTTGCCCAATCATGGTCTTTATGTCAGAGATGTGGGTTCAAATTCAATCAACTGGCCCCCAGGCTTTTGTGGAATGAAATGGTGCTTCATTTCTGCTGTTTCCATCATCATCTCTATTCTCATGTTTAGTATATATTAGGCTGGACTTTCATGAAAATTTGCACTTTGTTGTTGCCTTCATTTTCTACTGTCTTCTGATCTCTCTCCTCACACTTCAAAGCCAAATTTCTCTAAACACATGTCTACATTCACCGACTCCATGTCCTTACCTTGTACTCAGTGAACGCCCAATATGCCAACTCCCGTCAGCCCTCTCCCTTCACTAAAATAGTTTACTGCAAGGCCACCAAAGACTTCCATGTTGCCAAATTCAGTGGACAATTTTCCATCCTCACAGTACTTTTCAACACCGGTGACCACTCCTTTCTTAGTGAAACAGTCTCTTCCTTTGGCTTCAAGCTTCCCTCACTCTCATGCTTTCTCCTATTTTTCTAGTCTCCGTCTCAGTCTTCTTTGTCAGCTCATGCGTGACCTTTCCATATTAGAATTCTTTAGTGCTCACACCCAGGTCCTCCTCTGTCTTTATTCTGTACTCTTTTTCTGAATGATACAGTGCATGCCCATAACTTACTATTTCCAGCTCTACTCTGAGTTTCAGACCTGTATATTCAATTGTCTAGACATACTCCCCTGGAACTCTCAAAGTCACTTCTAAAGCTTCCATCTTCTCCCTCTGTCCCCCACAAATAGCCGTGCCATAAGGGTGTGGGTAAAAGTCATTTACATGTATTCATGAAGAGAGCATAGGAAAGTGGGAGGGAATTCAGGTGTCATGGGAGCCCTTGATGTGATTACTGGTTGAGAGCTGTGGTGGCAGGGATGGTGGCCTGGGTGCTGGGGGACAGTGCAAGAGTGTAGTACATAGGCTCCTGAACTGAAGATGTGGGCACCAGGAGGTTACCTGGGAAGACTGGGTTGGCCATCCCCATCTTTCACATACTCTGGTATGATGGTCTTTGACCTGAGCACCTGCAGGGAAAATGAAAAGGTGTGTTTATCGTTGAGTGGCTATTTGCGGCGAGGCAGTTTGTGAGGTCAAATGCTAGGGATTTCTGGCTGTTACCTACCTGTTATATTACTCTGGTACTCCCCTCCTTGGTTATTTTTCCCCATCTAAAGAAAACTTCACTTTCAGTTTATTCAACAACGTTTTCCCGTGTAAGCCTCAAAGCCTTTTCTCTATCTATCATTCTTCCCCTTCTAAGGCATCTCTTCTACCCATCAATTCCAGGAGGTTGGGAGATAGAGAAGGAATATTCTCTTTTCACTGCAGCCCAGATGCCTTAAATGGGGACCATAGTGATTGGGAATCAGCGTATGAAAGGAGTAAGAAGTGAGAAAGGCCAGAACAAAACCAAGTTGGACTTAAGTGGTCCCAGCTGCCTGTCCGATATGAGTTCCCCTCTGAGTCCTCCAGAAATCTACTCAGCCGGGCTCAGTGCAAAGGGAGGTTATGTGGGAGATACAGATTTCTCATGATGAGAAAGTAAAGCCAGTCCTGAAAGGTGACCCAAAGCTGAGCCAGCTGCTGTCTTCGTCTCTGGGCTCACACACTGTTTCCCCCTGTTTCTCTCTGTGTGTTGGCTTCATTCTCTCTCTGCAAACCTCCTTCATCTGTTTCTCCAGCATGGACCACCAGCTCTGCAATTCCAGGCCTGCCTTCCTGGAGGAAAGAATTGGTCCCCACTTAGGCCCATCTTTAGGTTAAATTTAAATCTCTTTATAATATGCTTTCTCTTCATAATTCATGTTGGTGAAGTTGTGGGAATGATTATCAATTAAAATTCAATAATCATTATTAAGCATTTGGTAGGTATAAAAAATTTTTATGGGTGTTAAAAAAGAAATGCTCACTTGAAATGAAGGCTCTCTAAAATGCAGAACCACAGATACTAATTTTGGGGTTCTGGCTAATGCATAATACCCTCAAAAAGTCAGTCTGTGTTTCAGTATCGCACAGGGGCTCTTCTTCCTCCTCCTTGAGTCTGCATGTTATGGCCTGAAAAGGATGAAAACAGACTCTTGTCTTTGACAGATACCCACTGGAAAGGACTTTTGAAACCCCAACCAAGGACACATCAACCTTCCGGTTTTATCTGATGACCAGCTGTGCCAGGGGCTGTGTCCATTTAACTTATTGATATGTTCTTCCCTAGGGGCGCCATGGCACGTAGCTGAGTGCTTCCTCCCTACGCCGCCGGTCATGGTACAGCCTCATTTCTAAACTACAATAACCCCGAGTAGAAGACTTTATTATTATTCTAGTTGTACAAGTGAGATATCAGAGGTCCAGGGAGGTTCGAGCTGGGAAGCTACTAACTGATGGGGCCAGGATCCAAGCCCAGATCTCTTGGACCCCAAAGCCTAAACACTCTACCCACCCACCTACTTTCCTGGTTTAGCAAACTTTCCATCAGGAGGGGGCTGGCTTACTGGACCAAGAAGAGATTCCAATGAATCCTTCTCTTTTGGTGCAATTTCTGTGCTCCTTTTCAGTGAACTTTCAGAGAGAAAATAACTTACATTCCTCGAAGAGAACTTTTCCCCCTACCTACTGCTGTGCCATCTCTTCTGCATGCAATCCTGGGGGTGCAGAATGTCAGCTACTCAGGATCTTCTGATTGGCCCGGTGACAGATTTCATCAGGATGGAGGCGACATTCAGTTCACCGATGTTGTTCCGCCCGGAGATGTATGGTAACATTTAGACTGAAGTGAAAAGCAGCCAAGCTGTCTTGTTTGTCCGCAAGTTCAGCCATGTGGGCCATAATCTGACAGTCTTGGCGGAGGAGCCAGCAGCCTCTGGCATTGTGGAGTGGCGGAGGGATAGCTGCCCTTCTGGAGCGCCACTGTCATCTGGCCCCAAATCAGGAGGCGACGCCACATTCACTGCTGATACACTTTTTGGCCCAAAGACTGACTTGCTGGGTCTTTAGCTCAATGTCATGTCTTCTTCTCACACCCAAGTCATCACCCTTTTTCTAGACGCTATGCTCATGATTCCCTTGTAAGGGGCCATGTTGAGGGAAAGGTTTTGTGAAACCTTGTTTTAGAGCATTGCTTTGAGGTCCTGAAAAATGTCTTTTTCCCCCCTCCACTAAAATTCAATTCAACAAATAATTATTGAATGATCTCTATAGGCAAGGGACTCTGCTGTGAGTATAACAAATAGGAAAATGCCAGTTGACAAGAAGTGTGAAGTCTCCATGGGGACACAAGTGCGTATCAACTAACCCTGGTCTGAGGCAGGGTGGGGTCTGTGCTGGGTGACCACAAAGCTCAGTCAATTAGCCACTTATCTACTTTTTAATTTTATTTTTATATTTTTGACATCTTTATTAAGTTCTAGCTTACATAGATAGCATACACTGCACTTGTTTTAAGCATTCAATTTGATTTTTAGTAAGTTTGCAGAGTTATACCAGGATCTCCACAATCCAATTCTAGAACCACCCAAAAATATCCCCCATGGCTATTTGCAGTCACTCCCCATCCCTACTCCCAGCCCCAGCCTCGGGCAGTAGCCTCTGCTCCTTGTTCTTTATAGAGTAGTCTTTTCTGTATATTTCACATAAATGGAATCATATCATACGTGGTCTCTTGACTGGCTTCTTTCATTTAACATGTTTTTGAGGTTCATTCATGCTGTAGCGTGTGTCAGTGCTTCATTCCTTTTTATTGCCAAATAATATTCTATCATATGGATGGACCACGTTTTGTTTATCCATTCTCCAGTTGATGAACGTTTGAATTGTTTCTGCTTTTTGGCTACCATGAATAATACTGCCATGAAAATTCACGTACAAGTTTTCATGTGGATGTGTGTTTTTAATTCTCTTTGTCTATACCTAGGAGTAGAATTGGAGGATGAAGCTTCAGGCCCACTTTGATCGCAGACTTTATATCGCACCTGCCCCATGTGGCAGGGTTAGTAGGTATCTTGCACTTGAATCCTTGAATTAGGATCTACTTCTGGAGAACCCACTCCAAGACATTGCCCCTTGTCCAGTCTTATGGCTGCTGGTCCTACCCTGGGACATGATGGTGACTGCTTCCTCTTGTCCCACTGTGGTTGTGGCTGTGCTGCCCTGGGGCACCCTGGACCTTTTGATACAAATCCCAGCAGGCCAGAGCTGGGTGGATGCAATTTGGGTGTGGGACAAGAGTCTCATCCAGTGAGGAGGGGGCATCAAAGATTGTTCAGGAATGGCCAGGTTGACACTGGGATTGAACAATGGAGGGCATGTAGGACAGTCTCTGCAGTGGAAGTTAGAGGTAGACACCAGTTAACGAGGCTGGACTTGGTGGCCCAGGGGAGTCACACTGCTACCCAAGGCAGAGAGGGATAGTCATCTGTGGATGGCGTGTGCTCAGGGCATGATTCGAACCCACACTGAGCAGCAGGTGAATGCGTGACCCCCAAAGTCTTTTTCAACTTTGAGATTATAACAGTGCTTGTATAACTGCTGGGCCTGCCTAGGATCTCAAGGTCAAAGTTCATCTTTAGTGGGCATATTTGGGCCTATTTATCTCGCTGTAGCCTGGTGACTACCAGATGTTGGCTGATTGAAGGACAGTCAGGATAGGGCCACCACTGCTTCAATATTTTAGCAGGGAGGGTCGATGGCTGAGGTCAGTTCCAGGGAGACAGACTCTGGGAAGGTTTGCCTGTAGGAAATTTGGAAGGGAATGCTCCCAGGAACGACACCCGGGGGAAAATGAAGCAATGAGGGCTGGGCAGAGGGAGCTGCCCTGACATGCAGCCGGAGCCTCAGCTGATCCCAGGAGAAACTCTGGAGCTGAGATGCCGCTCAGAGATGTCCTGAACGGAGCTGGGCTCCTGCACCCCCATTGACCCATCTTTGGATGATGATGTCTCTGGAGACATCTTTTGGTTGAGGTCGATTCCCTGAAGGGACTCAGCTGTGAGCTCTCAGCAGGCAACATGCCTGGGCAATGGGGGATGAGTACCTGAGTCCTGAAGTGGGGTCTGCGCAGCAGATTACAGTGTCCCCGGCAGACAACAAAAGCCAAACAAGTCACCCGGGGAGCATGTAGCCAGAGGGCCCTGGTGGCTTGTGACATGCACATCTCTCACAATAGTATGTTGTAAGAAGTAAAAAAGCCTCCGATGGATGACGGAAGAAGGTGGGGAGGAATTCAGGCTTTTGTTCCCTCCCTAGCACTACCTTCCCCTCCCCCCACCCCTCCCCAATCTGGTTTTCTCTTCTCTCTCTTCTCTTGTCTCCTGCCAGAGTCTGGCCACTCTGTGGTTCTGGCTTTGCTGTTATTACTTCTTTATCCATTTTCAAGATGCCCCCCTTTCATTTTGTGGTTACCTTTGGGTCTTTGTGTGAATGAGTCAAACGTCCCCCCTTCTCGGTGTGTTGGCAAAAAGCTAGGAGTGTTGTGGTCACTTATGAGGAGTGAGCAGGTCCAGGGAGCGGACTGAAGCTTTTCAAGGGGAGTAGGCAGGAGAACTGTCCGCAGAGGGCTGCGAGGGCAGGAGGACCACGAACCTACAATTTGGTTGATAGCAGTTAAGGGTAATCAAAAGGCCAAGGACAGGAACCGGTTCCTAAGTGGCCATCCAGAGGCTGAGGAGGCTGACCTGGAAGGAGGGAGGTCTGAGCATCTGGATTTAGACCACAGGTTTATAGGATGCAGATGTGTTCCTCATGGTGAAGGAATTTGGACACCGTATGGTTAGGCGGTCAGCTGGCAACAAAGTTCAATAATAATAAACCACTAATCAGATATTTATAATCCTTTCCATGAAATATTGGGTCTGCTACGCAAGACTAATTTCTTGTGACGATGAAACTAATGAGAATCTGGCCCTTGAATGTATTTGTATGTATTGCAGCATTCATAAATTTTTTGGACCCCATGACTGTCAAAATGAAGGATGAGTTTTGAATACCTCTAGGATTTGGCAATAAATGATATCACCTTTTACTCAAGGTCATCCAAAGCTATTTCTGTAGCAGTTCTATATGTATAATACAAGGGCTGGAATGAAACTAAATCTCATCAGGTGTCCACCAGGTAAACTCAGAGAAATGAGTTTGTTGGCCGACACATATTTACTGAGCATCCACAGGGTGTCAGGCACTGAGGGAATCAGGTGCCACCCACGTGGTCCCTGCCCTTGTGGAGCTGACTTTAAAGAGATATGGCAATTATGGTAGCATTTCAGAGTGTGTCTGCGGCAAAGTAGACTGCACATTGGGAGCACATAGCTTGGGAGTCAGGCAGGGCAGAAGGTTCAGCCTTGGTTGTGACAAGGCCTCCAGGAATAAAAAAATATGGTACACTGAAGGATCTGAGGAAAGCTCAGCAGGGCTGGAGTGCAGAGGACGAGGGTCCCACGAGGCACAATCCCAACAGGACACAGATGGTGCTCCCAGATTAGAAAACTCCAGGAGCGTTTAATAAAGGGACCATTTATGAAGGTGTGGGCTGTGTCAGGAGAGCACAAATGATGCAGTGTCCTAGGTCCTGTGATGGCTGATTAGTCACCATCCATAAGCCTAGTGGGGTCAGGGGGTGGTGGAGTGGTTCCCACAAGCTGGAAGGAGAGGCTCATTTTGACAGGAGTGATCGTTGTTGACAGATGCAGCAACCTAAAGAAAGCTCCCGTTGGGGAGTGAGCCACGGGGATTAATAACTGACTCCACTCTCCTACCTGCCTCTGATCTCCTGTGGGCACTCCCACTGCCCTGAGCCCACTGGAAGTCAGAGAACTTGGGCAGCTCATTAATAAAGCCAATACAGTCAGCCTCAGGGGCCAGAGGACAGGGCGGAGAGGGGATGTGGATGAGCAAGCAGAAGGGATCTTCACAGAAGGAGGGAGAGTGACACAGCTAGGACTGGAGAAGTGGGCAGTGGCCAGATTATAACGGGAAGATTAGCTCATGTTAAGGATTAAGTTTTAGAGCCAGCCCTGATGGCCTAGGGGTTAAAGTTTGGCACTCTCACCCCTTTAGCGGGTTGGGTTCGTTTTCTGGTCACAGAACCACACCACTCATCTGTCACTTGCCATGCTGTGGCAGTGGCTCACAGAGAAGAACTAGAAGGACTTACAACTAGAACATACAACTATGTACTGGGGCTTTGAGGAGAAAAACGAAAAAGGAAAATGGGGAACAGATGTTGGCTTAGAGTGAAACTTTCCCTGCAAAAAAAAAAAAAAGGATTACGTTTTATTCAAAGGATTTTGGGCAGTTATTAAAGCCTTTACACAAGGGAGTAATGTAATCAGATTTTTATAGTACCATACAAAGTAGCAGAGTGGAGGATGGATTTGAAAGGAGCAAGAGTGGGTTCTGGAAGGCCATTTAGGAGGTCCTCGCAGCTCACTAGGAGAGATGATGGGAGCTTAGACTAGGTTGAGCAATGTATTTGGGGGGAGAGGTGAGCCAAAGGGAGATATACTTTGGACAGTCTATTTTGGACAGCTGGGTGGACGTGCCTTTCACTGATAAGGGAAGCTTGGAGGTCAAGCAGTTTTGGGAGTGAGGAAGGAGAAAGCCTGAGTTCAATGTGGTCCTGGGCAGTTTGGAATGCCTATGAGTGCATTCAAGTGGATGTACTACAAACAGCAGTTAGAGCTGTAGGTCTGGAGCTTGAGAGACAGGCTTGGGTAGCTGGAGAGATGGCTTAAATATGGTATTTTGGGCAATGAGTGTGGCTGACATCCTGAACAACAAGTGTAGAGTGAAAAGAGAAGAGGGCATAAGTTAGAGTCCCTAAAAATGCCAACATTTTGGGATTGAGCAGAGAGAAAGGACTCCGTAAAGAAGACTGAGAAGGAATGGCCATAAATGGTAGAAATTCAAGAGGGACGGGGCAGGAGGTGGGTCAGAGTGGGTTGCGGAGTGACTGGGAAATGAAGAAATGGAGGCTGAGATGTTTGCATCTCCTCAGGGAAGGGTTGCTGGCAGTGGGGAGGAGAAAGGTCAGTAGTTGGAGGGTGGTAGGAGTACAAGGAGAGCTCTACTCAGTGAGAGGAGCTGAGCATATTTAAATGGCAACTCATCACTGGAGAATCAATGGCAATTGAGAGGACAAGGACCTAAGAGGAACCAGATAGTCAAGAGAAAGTTTGGAATGAAGAAGAAGACAAAGCCTTGCCACCCTAAGGGTGTTCCTCCCCAGCTTCATCACTGTGTGGAAGAGCAACCTCTGGGCGTCCCTTTAGAGGAAGGTTTCCAGACTTTGGACTCTCCTGATTCAGAGCCAAGCTCAGTGGCAGCAAGGCCATGTCCACACTCAGATCTCCAGGATGCCTGTGTGTCCATCGCCTTATAGACCCAACCAGAGGAGTGCCTTGCACCGGACAGATCATTGTCTCTGTTCTAACCCAAATGAAGGGAGAATGGATCAGATCCTGGAGGGTTTGTAGGTTTGGTGGCAGTGGTGAGACGGTTACAGGGATATTTAACTGATTATGTCCCTCTTTTCTCCAGAAAGCGGGAGGGAAAGACTGGCCCCTGAGAGTGTGGGATATGAGACTTGGAGAGGTTGAAATAGGGGAAAGGGTCATTTCGGAGACAAGGGGAGGGCCCTCTCCTTGGAGACATGGAGGGGCTGATGTAGGTTAGTGACCATGCATTTGTTGTGACACAAATCTTCCCAGTTGTGCAGTTTTCTCCAACAACTCTCAAGGGTCCAGATATGGGCATAAAGGTGGCTTTCCCTCATTCTTCTCTTCCTCTTTCACTCTTTCCCTTCCTTCCTTCCTAGTCTGTCCAAGTTGGAGTTCAGTATTTAAGAGTCTATATAGTCCAGTAATTACTAAGTCACCAAACAACTGAGAGGTTTGAGATGATAGAAGCACAAATATGTCACCTCATAGGTGATGAACTCACAAGGACCAAGAGAAGAGAGGGGGCTGGAGGCCTGAGATCATTTCTTAGCGGGTGTTGCGATGGTGAAGACATCTCACGCACGAGTGGCCTCTGTATCAAGGCCCTGCCACATTCAAGAAGCTACAGTTGTATATTTTTCTTTAACAGATTTTCAATCACCTCCATTGATTGCTGTAGTTGTCCTTAGTTGTTCTCTCAGGCTTGGGGGGGTGATGGGGTAGTGTAGGTGTGCTCACGTGGCAGAGTGGTGTGCTCATCCGTTTCTGCCTTCTTGGCAAAGGCAGGCCAAATGGAAGTCAAAGGCATCGTTTGCATTTGTAAAGCAAAAGCCAGTGATCACATCTGTATCTACCATATGGCAGATGTTCCATAATTATTTTTAAAAACATATGAGTTTTCAGCTGCACAGCACTCACTGTAGACAGGGAAAGACCGAGAAATTTAAAAATGAGTATTCCTTTTCCTCTTGGAAACCCGCTCATCTGACTTACTTTCAATTCAGCACTTTTGAAGAGAATCATAGTTTGTCACGGTTTAAAAACATCAGCAAAAACATAACACATTGCTGCTCTAAGAAGAGGAATTCTGTAGGTTGGGCCCTGCCCATCAGACTGGTCGGTGTGGTAGGTGGAATAATACTGCCACCTCCCCCAGGAGGTCCACGTCCTAAGCCCCAGGACCTGTGAATGTTTTCTTATAGGACAAAAGAGAGTTTGCAAATGTATTTAAATTATTATCCTGGAGTATCCAGTAGGCTTGATGTTATCATGAGGCTGCTTCTAGGAGGGAGGCAGGACATCAGAGGGCCAGTAGAAGGAGTGATGATGGAACAAAAGGCTGGAGCAATGTGAGGAAGGGGTCACAAGCCAAGGGATGCAAGTGGCCTCAGGAAGCTGGAAAAGGCAAGGAAACGGATTCTCCTCTGGAGCCTCCAGGGGGCGCACAGGTGTGCTGGCACCTTGACGTTAGCCCCATGAAACTGATCCTGGACTTCTGGCCTCCAGATCTGTCAGAGAATAAATCTGTGTTATTTTAAGCCACCAAATTTGTGTTAATGTGTTACAGTGGCAACAAGAAACTAACACTGTAGGATAATTTATTTTGAGGTTTTTTTTTTTTTTTTTCTTGTCTTTCATGAATCAGTTACCCTAATGAATTTACGTGACTGGTTTTTCTGGATAAGGGGAAGTGATGCAAGCAATAAACTTGAGCTGATGTGTTGGCGCCCAACTTGACCTGTTGGCGGTGTGGATTCAAAGTTAGTAAGGAGGCACCATCTAGTCTAAAACCCTTTCTTATTAAGGCTCTGAAGTCTCTGTAATTTACAGCTCACTCCAGAATCCAGCAGATATTCTGTCAAGAGGGTGTCCGGTGTTGCAAACATAGGCTCTGAATTAAGGAAATGGAATTTTCCTTTTGGTTCAAGTTTTTGGACTCTTACGTATGTGACTCAACATTGTCTTTTGCCTACAAACATAGCTGCTGATATCTAAAAATGTCAGTATAGGGTCGTGCTATTTGTCCAAAATACACCAGTTTACTCTTGGAAGTAAGATATTTCAATGGTTTAGGCTTTCGTTTTACAGGATTAGGAAGAATTTTCCCTTTTATTTATGCTAAAACCTTTGATATAAATTGCTCCAGTTTTAAATCCTTTTTAATTTTATATAATCTTTATTGTTTTTTGTTCTAATTTAAATACAATATATACTGAATGTGTAAAATTTGTAAAACACTTGAAGAGCATAAGCCAAAAGGAAAAAAAACCCAAGAAAACACTTTTAGGTCTATAATGTAGAGATAAACACTGTTCACATTTGGGGATATCTTTTGTCAGAGATTCATAATTAGGTGCTTATCTGATTTTTCACTGCTTCATGAGCATCTTCCCCATATCAGTCTATATTCTCCTATCCCATGATTGTAAATGGCAGCATTTTATTATATATATCCTAGCCAGTCCTCCTATTGTTGTGCATTTAGATTGTCCCTGGAATTTTATTTCTGCCTGTTCATGTGCTTTGCCCATTTCTTTTTTGGTCTGTTATTTGAAAAACAGGTTTGTAAGCTTTTTGTTGCTGTCGTATGTTAGAGTTATTAATTTTTTTGATAGATAATGTACAATTTGGAGGTCACTATTTCATTTTAATGTTATGGTGAGTTTTTTGACATATGAATATTATTAAATTTTGTGTACTCTAAACTATTTGACTTTTCCTTTTTGGGTGTGTCTGTGGTGATTTCTCTTCTCTGTTATTTATGGATTGATTTTCTTCCATTCTGATGGCGTACCAGATCTGAACCAGCTCTCCTTTTAGTTTAAACGCAACTTTCTTTCTTTGTGGTGAGCAGTGTTATTTCTAATCCTTAACCATTCAGTTCATTCTATGTTAAGGATAGCTTTTTTTTTCCCTGTAGCCTATTTTTGACCCTAAATATCTTCTTTTGGCTAATTTGATTGTTTGACCAAGTAATCTCACCTTTTAGCAGCTCCAGGTTGAATTAACAATGTATAGGGATCCTATGTGAGTCTGTGAATATGCACATAGTTATTTTGTGAGTGAAATGCCTATGAAAAGTAATTTGCATCTAGTGAAGGGTCCTTTTTACCCCCACATGATAATGAAAGAGAAAACCTCTATTTGGCTTCCATTTCCCACAGGAAAGTGATGCCACTATTCTTAACAACATTAACTGATAAATTAGATAAAATCAGACCCTTCCAATTGCATTAAAATTTGAAGAAAAAGAAATGACTTCTTTCTAACAAGGCAGGGGAAAAAAACCAAGATGAGTAAGCTCTGGGCTTCTGGAATTTCCCAGTCAGCTCTTTCTCTGCTTATGTTCCAAACAATTGCATAAAAGCAATCTTCAACAAGTGTTTATAGAGGCTGCACTCCGAAATACTGATAATGAATTCTACATAACAAGCACACTCTTTCCCCCGGCTGTTTGAATTTAAAGTATACATTTTGCAGTAATTTTGATGACTTCGTTTTGAAACGGTTCTTAACAGACATTTTGGAAATGTCTCATGTCATGAATTTATTCATAAACCAGCCTGTCAAAAACCTTAGCTTTCGCTGGGGAGAATGCGTTTCCGATGCACGGGTACTTGTTCCACCAGAATCCTCCGCCATCTTGAAAGGTCGTTACGCATTTCCACTACTGCTTGGATGTTCTGGCTCACTGCCACTGGGTTTTAGGACTGTGTGGAGAAGAGACCATGACATTGAGTTCTCGGCTATGTAGCGCTAGGTAAGGGCTATATTCTTCTTCTAATCATGATGGTAACTTGTACTTAGGAAGCTGTGATGTTTACTATTATGGTTAATGGTCAATGTCACTCATCAAAAGGGTGATAAACCGATAATAGGATCTTGGAACAGGAGAATAAAGATAAGCACAATGTGTCATTTTTTTCACATGCTAACAGCTCCTAATGAGGACTAATAGACTCTAATGTTTATTTGTTCAATAAACCAGCCATTGGGTTGTGCACAAGGGGTCAGTGGGTAGCCAGCAGTGTGTGAGCTGCTCCATCAAAGGGCATTATTTGGTGGCTAGAGCAAGTACTAGGAAGTTTTACAGTAATATTATGGTAGTCACAACACTTTCTCCTCCTCTGTTCTCTAAAAGGTGTGGAAAATAAGGGGGTGCTTGTGCCTTTCCGTTTCTAATTCATGGCCGTTTGATCTTGCCCTTTCATGAAGCGTGTCATTCACACAGATGTGTTAAACCAGCACTTCTCATACTTCACTGTGAACGTGCGTCACCTGGAGATTTTGTTAAAATGCAGATTCTGGAGTGAGGGGCTGAGATTCTGCATTTCTAACCAACTACCCAATGATGCTCATACTGTTGCAGGTCCATGGACCACACTTTGAGTAGCATGCTCAGCTCCAGCTTGCAGAATGGAGGGGACAGGGCCCAACTGAAGTGGACTTAGGGCCTTTTCTAATAATAGGGCATGTGCTTAAGGGGACAGAAGAGTGAATGGATAAAAGTGTAGGCTCTGGGTGTGAATCTTGCGTCTACTAATGCTAAGGTTTGGGTAGAAACAACCAACCCTTAAGTAACTATGGCCAACAAAAACAAAGATTATTTATTTTTTGTTCACATGATGGACATGTAGGGCTGTGTTGGCCACAGCTCTGCTCATTTAAGATCCACTCAGGAGACAGCCTTTTCTGGGGCATGCTATTTCCCTCAGGTCTGTTGGGAACCATGCAGTGGCTCCTAAAACTTCTGCTCAGATCTGCATGTGTCATGTCTGGTCACAAGCCACAGAGCCAATCACATGGCAAGCCTAGGGAAGTAGGCGCCCACCCACCACCGTAGGTGGGGTTGTATCACCCCCTGTAGGAAAGGGAGTGAAGAGTTTCGACAAGAACACACAGTCTTCCACAGCCACTCGGCAGCTGTGCACTCTTGTTATTTTCACAGGGCTGTTTTCGGGGTTGAATGAGTTGAAAGGGATAGCACCTGGTACCTGACGCATAGGAGAAGCTCAACAAATGTCTATAATCATAACTGTTATTGTTTTTGTTCTGATACCTCACCCTCATTCTCACTACCGAGTTGGGGCATCTTCCAGCCTGAGGAAAATCCCTCTCTCTGCCTACCATGACATGTGGAACACATGGACGCCCAGTATGGACCAAGCAATCAGATCACCTAAGGCCATTTTGTCAATGAGGTGCTCACCTCCAGTTCTAGGTGGCTGAGTCATCACACAATCAGTTATTTCCAAATAATTTTAGGCAGTGGCTCAATCTTCCTGCCTGCCACATTTTCTGAGTTTTTGGCTTGCATTTTAGATCACTTGATTTCTCTGGTCTGTTCTCTGTGTTTGTCTTGTGGCTGTTCTTTGATCATTTATTCTACAGCTATTTATTGAGTATCAGTATTTATTGAGTATCCACTGTATGCAGATGTTGTGTGAGAAGCAAAGACACATATAAGGGATAGTTACTGTTGAATGAGGGCTTGTGAGTGTCTCTTACGTGGAAGTCCAACTGGAAGGTGGTGGTGGATGGGGTTGCAAAGGTGGGATCCAACCTAAATAAATGGGACTCTGGGAAGCTTGAGTAGATTCAGTGAGCCAAGGGGAATCATTTTAGCTTTGGGAGCAGGGCAGATGCTTGACCTGGGCTATAGGAAAAAAATGTGGGTCGTATGTGTAGCTGTTGGAGTGTCTGGTTCTCAAGAACTTGGTGGAGGGAGAAATTATAGGGATGTGAGCTAGACCAGTGATGGAGTGAACAGTGTTGGATATTTGTGTATGTGGGAGAAGAAAGCAACCAATGACCATGGACTTCTGAAGATGAGCATGATGCCATAATCAGAAAGAGGAATTGTGATTAGGAAAATTGTTTAGGTGACGGAGGAGATGATGCATTCAATTTGGAGCATAAGTTTGTGCTACAAAAAGGATAAGCAGATAGGGGTGTCAGAAAAAGGGTTTCAGATAACCTGCAAACCAGCTAACTGGAGCAACTAGTTGAGGATTATTACAGAATACGTATTAAAGATACATCAACCTTAGTGTATGGAAGGAAAATGTAGCCCAAGGCATAAGCAGTCCTTAAGAGCTAAAGGATGAGGTCTTATTAATGCAATGGCTCATCTTACTAGGTGGGTAATTTTTTTTAGTTTGACTAAGAATAGGCACGCTGTATTCATGACACTCTGTTTTTGGAGCAGCGTGTTGGAAAACAAAGTTAATGTGTTAATTTTAACTGTGATTCAAATTGGTGTTGCCTGAGTCCCCAGAGACCAATGAAACACAAGCTCGGTGGAAAAAGCAGCCACTTCTATTGTTGCCTAATGATAGAAAAGATTTGAAAATCAAAGGTATCGGGTTAGCCTCACTGTGCAGCAAGGACCAAAACCGAATTAATTATAAATAAGTTGAATAAATAATTTAAATATATCACTTATTGCCTCTTTATTGCTCAACACTTGAAAAATTATTCCAATTAGAAACTTAAACTCAGTTTGATAGACGATGAAGAGTGTGCCGCTCAAGATAAATGTAAATCCCTTTGTGATATAAAAATTTGATTTTGCAGTATGAGGTCTATTAAAAAGAAATTAATAATCTCCAGAAAAGAGAGGTAGCGCCAAGAAAGGTTGGCCTTTTCCCAGAGAATATTGCTGATTTTAAGAGGAAAAAATCAATAAGCTTATTACAGAGATAATTTTTTTTTAAATCAAAACCACAAAATACTAACCACCAACCTCCCAAACAACAAAACTAATAAATATTTGTTTCTCTGGGTTTCACATTAACTTCATAGAGTGGGTGTGCTACTTATATTTCGCATGATCTTAATCTTCTCTGCCCAAGGAAATGATTCATTCTCTCTGTTCCTTGGCCCGTAAAACACAGCAGAGCACTTTTCCATTTGTTGCATCTCCAAAGCGAGGGATTTGTCTGGCTGAAGCCACACTGGATCTTATCCCAGACAAGAATATCCTAGAAAGTCGATCTGATTGCTGTGCCTCCATGTTCTGATGCTACCAAGCCCTCCCTCCACCATCCCTGACAGATATGGCTCATTGACGAGAGCACTGTCTTCCCAATCTTTAGTCTAAACCTCAGAATCCTCCTCATCACAGGACTCCAGGCAATCACTACTAGTTGATCAGAATGGCATGTGGCGTGAAGCAGATCTACCATCCGTCTGAGGATCCGAGGAACGAAGAATTTGGTCACATCTACCTGGCATATTAACACTTTGTCTGATTTGTTTACAACATGCAGGCATCCATCACCTATGTTTTAGTCCAGCCTGTAGAAATGAGTTCTTTCTGTTTTATATATGCACAAAAAGGGTCACAAGTAAGTTTTTAAGGAAATTAAGTGACATGTGTATTTTACTTTTTGTACCTACATATACATTTGAGGGAACTAAATATGTGCTAAGAATCAGGTTCCCTCCATGCCCCATCCTGTAACAAATAGAATAGTCATCACCCAACAAAAAGCAAACATGGCACAAATGAACACCAGCAGGTCGACCAGTGCCGTCCAGGCCGTTTTCAATTAATTTTGAAAGTTGCCAGCAGTTCTCCAGCAGGGGTTGAAACCGATAGTCCTCAGCCCACAGATGTGTTTTCTTTGGACAGCAGGGTGTTTATTTCTTTAATTTGCCCATGTGGGGGTCCCCTCCCCTCCAGATGTCACAGGCTCCTCTGTTGCCCATTGGCTGGATCCTGGCAACGTCTGAAGATGACTGACTTTGTGACTCCCAGCCGCAGACTTCTGTCCTTCCTCCTTCTCAGTCACATGTTCGTACATGCCTGCTGTCCTCGACTGAAATGCGTCCCACCCAAATTTATAAGTTGAAGCCCTAGGCCCCCTCTGTGACCGTACTGGGGACAGGGCCTTTAAGGAGGTAATTAAGGTTAAATGAGGTCATAAGGAGGGGGCGCTGATCCCACAGAACTGGTGTCCTTCGAAGAGGAAGAGACACCTGGGATGTGTGTGCACAAAGAGGCCGTGTGAAGCCGTAGAGAGAAGGTGGCCATCCACAAGCCAAGCGGAGAGGCCCCAGGAGAAACCAGACGTTGATCATGGACTTCCAGCCTCCAGAACCCTGAGAAGTAAATGTTTGTGTTTAAGCCATCCAGTCTGCGGGATTCGTTATGGCCGCCTGAGCACACGAAGACACCTCCCGGACTCCTGAAACAATGGGGTGAACTGCAGAAATTTCTGTCCAGAGCTGGGATGGGGACCCATCGCCGGGGGAACTGCCCCAGAGGAACTCCTCAGACTTCTCCACGTTTTTCTCTTTCTCTGAGGGTCTAAAGAACCGGCTTGATCCCTGAGCAAGGAGGGCCACCCCTGAAAGTCTAGGAGACCTTGGGACCTCTTGCAAGAAATCTGATTTTTTTGAAAGGGGACAGCATTTTTCACTTCGAATGTTTGTCAAGGTAAAAGGAAAAGATAGCGCATTAAAAGTGATTGCCTTCTTTTCCCTGCCCCCCATCTCTTCTGCTCTCCCCTGGGTAAGGAGACACCCGTGTTGGACAGGAAGCTGTTGACCTGAGGCTTTCTGGGGAGGCCTGGGCAGAAAGAAACAGAAGTCAGAGAACCCAGAAAACTAAGGGGTTTCATATTAGGAAGGGTAGAGAGCCACTGATGGAGAAGAAACCCTATAGAAAGGGGGAGAGGCAGGGGAGGGGAGAGGAGAGCCTAGGGCTGAGTTGGAGATAGTGGTTTGGAGAACCTGGGATGTGAAAGGACCGTAATTTGGCGAGTCGGCAGCCGAGTGTGTGTGTGTGTGTGTTGGCAGGGTTGTGATGGCGAATGAGGACTCTAAATTTTTTTGACTTTGTAGAACGAGCGTAATTTCCCTTTGGCATGTTCCCAGAGACATCTGTAAAGCTTTAATTTTACTTAAATTGTTTTTGCCTGTCAGCCCGACGTTTTTTCGAATGTACGGGGTGGTATTTCTCTGCTTTGCCTGACGTCATGGGTGAGAGCATCCCAGCAGCCTGTTCACAGACACATACTTATGTATGTATGTGTATTAATGGATACACGTATACACACATATAAACTATACGCACATACATATATGTATGTGTCTATGTGTCCATACATAGAGTTAAAATGTTTTTTGGTTTATAGTGGGCTTCATAATAAATAGAATTTGAGCAATATTATATCAGGCATGAACCAAAGTAAAGGCTTCCAAATTTATAATTTTAGATAAGTTCTTATTTTAATCATGGTTTTCCTCCTCGAGTAATTTTGACTCCATGCAAACTGGTATTTGCTCTTTTATTTGCATGTCATGATCTCTTTTCAGGAGGAAATACTTGTCTTTGCAAGATCGATGTATTACACCAGTTTCATTGATGTGAAGAGCCTGTTTTTATCAACAATAATAGTGTTGCTCTTAAACCTGTAAGGAATGAGAGGCCAGGGCCACAGGGGTCAGCTGGTCAAAGATGGTTATTCTATTGTAATTAAATCAGCCAAGAACAGACATGCTGTCTAAGTTTGCTGGGCTGCCAGAGTCAAGCACCACACACTGGGGGCTTCAATCACAGAGACTTGTTATCTCACGGTTCTGGAGGCTGGAAGTCCCTGATCAAGGTGTCGGCAGGGCTGGTTCCTCCTGGGGGCCATGCAGGAGAATCGGTGGCAGGTGTTTCTCCCGGCTTCTCGTGGTTTGCTGGTAATTTTGCTGATCTTTGGCTTTTGGATCTTTCTGCCTTCATCTTTCCATGGCCTTCTTCCTGTTTGCATGTCTCTGTGTTCAAATTTCTACTTTTTATAAGGATACCAGTCATATTGGGTTAGGGGCCGCCCTACTCCTGTTTGACCTCATCTCAACGAATTACAATTTGCAACAATCCTATTTCTAAGCAAGGCCACATTCTGAGGTACTGGTGGACTAGGACTTCAACATACGTATTTTGGGGGGAAAAATTCGACTCACAACACACCCTAATCTGTGTCTCTAACAACTGTTGATAAGAAGCCTGTATAAATCTAAAGAAAATCCAATAGGCCTCAGATGAAATGAGTCCTTATTTTCGCTTTCTGCTTCGTGGTCTCGAAGCCTGCATTATTCAGTTCCCTTAGCTGAGCGGGGTGGGGTGGGGTGGGGTGGAGGGACAGCAGACACTCGGGAAGCGTGCCCAGCTCAGTCCGTGTGCGGGGAGCTGGGGAGACGCCTGCACTTCTGTCCTTCCTGGCCGGGGCTCCTGAAGTTGGGATTATGACAATGTGAGGAGAAGCACTTTTATTTGTAGCTCAAATGGTTACGTAGCCTCTGAGGAACAGGATAAGAAACCGTTTCACTGCATCCTGACTCCAAGAATGAAAATGACATATTTTGATATTATTCTATTTATTATACAAATAACTAGCAACACTATGACTACTTAAGAACATATTGTCGGAGTATTGCATGCTATCTATTCTCCCCCTCGATTTATTAGGGCATCTTGGACGATGGATATGAATGCTTCCCACCCTCCATCCATCTATGTGGGCGCTCATGAAGGCTTCTGCTTCTAGCAGCCAGTCAGTGCTGAGCCTATTTCCATAAAGATGTTTTCCTCATTACATGAAGCATCACGTGTGCATTCTGGGCGAATAACAAAGATGAATGGAATATTCACTTTTTATTTGTTATATGATCCCTGGAAAATTTTATAAATTCTTATTTATTTGTTAGGTTCTATCCTATAGCATCCCAGACATCTGCAGTGCTTTACTGCACTAGAGACAACATGGTCACATGTGCATGCACGCACACACACACACACATGATTATTCTTTCCAAGAGTCAGCCAACTCCTAGTTCCTATACCAGCAATTCCAAATAACAGGATGATGGGAATATGAGCATCAGAAAGCCTTGATGGAAATCACATGCACAAATTTATCCTATATAGTGTTCTTTAAATTTCAAGCACATAGGATGATGAATTCTGAAAGTAATGTCCTTGTAGAGAGCAGAACAAGTTGTCAGGACCAGAATGGGCTCCGTTATGTGTAAGACAAATTGGACTTTAATTAGGGCCTATGAGAAAAGCTGCCTACCATAAGCTCGGTTAAGGTAAACATTCCCATCCTGGGGGGCTTTTTAAGCAGAAGTTTTGAGGCTCCTGTGAGTTCTGGATGGTGGCTTGTGAGCCTCTCATATTGGGAAGGAACGTGAATCATCCAGTCCTCTGCTGAGACTTGAAAGCAAAGGCTCAACCCTACTTGGGAAGGACCAACAAGACCTCCTGATGCTAAATTGGCTGAGGCGCCAATCAGAGCCGTGCAGACGGTGCGTGCTTGGTCCAGGCTCCCAGCACTGAGCCTGGGAACGATCATCTGACTTTAAGTAGAGCAGAAAAATCCATCTACTCTTCTGCATCATGTGTGACATTTTAATTACCTAGGCAGCTCACCAGGATGGAATGAGGCAGCTGCTAGGATTATGGAACTTTGTCCCAGTTATTTGCAAAGCTGCACAGCTGCTCCAGCATTGTCATTGTCCCATCTAGCATGCTAGGTTCTAGAGCGGCTGTTCAACTTGATTTATTGTCCAAGACAGGTAATCACTCCATTGCTGTCACTTTTTCTTTGGAGCCAAAGGCTTAAGATTTGAGTTATTCTCTAAAAGTGTGAATCCTTTCTATCTCAGTTGTCTTTTTCTGCTGTCAGTGATCTTCCTTCTTCTTGATTGTCTCAATGCTTCCCTGGTTTCATTGCATCTTAAGGTATTAGCAAACTCATCTGCTCTATCAATATCCTTCCAACAGATGGGTGTGCAATATTCTCTAATTACTCCTGAGGATGAGATGAAGCATTTATAGTAAAATACTTTTCATGGGTCCTTAATATGTTATTATTGTTTCAACTTTAATGAGTGCCAACTATGTGCCAAACAATGCCATAAAAATATTAATATTTTTCTAGTGGAAATTCTAGACTTAGATTCTGACGGTAAATAGAAAACAGTTCTTTTAATGGTTAAAACTATGGTGCTTTTACAATGTTACATTACACCACAAAACAGTGTAAAGAAAATAAATTGCTGAATTAATCTTTTTGATTGATAACTGCATGTCCTTCTAATAATCTGGTTTAAATTTAAAGTTGGATTATGGCTTTAGATTTAAATCATGATGGAATTCCTTCCATCTATTTTTACAGTAAAGGGATTCTGATATTAAAACAGAATCCTGTGATCGTCTCTACATGTGATAGTCATACCTAGTGTATGCCCAAATTGCTGAATTTATAGGACAGTGGAGTTTGGAGAAAGTGGTTGAAAATAGCTATTGGCAGAAGTCACTTAATGTTGCCAGTTATAGGACAGGGAAGTTGGAGACAAGAACCAGTGATCCCAACTCAAAATGAAACAGAAGAAAGAGACTGATAAGGTAGGAGATGCACAAGGTTTTAATGGGCTGTGGTTTTGCCCGTTTCACCCGGGACTACCAGGATACGGTATTTTCTCCAGTGAGGGCATAAAATGCAAATTCTTTGTCTCACCCATCAAAGTTACACTTTAACCCAAAGGGGAACCCAATTTATTTACAAACACAATAAATTAGGATAGGCAGGGTCCTGTCCCTGTTGAATTTTCATAATGTTGTCCTTTTAGATTAGAGAGAAATGTGTGCTGATTGTACATTTCTTTTTATTCAGAACAGACACAGATTTAGAAGAAAAATCCAGAGCCCTTTGCGTAATAATGTTTTCTTAGTGAATAGCATCCGTTCAATTCAGAACTAAACACATTTAGTTAACTGCGACTATTTAGGGAATTCTTGGAAGAGAGGTGAGGAAAATGGAAGCGTTTTTGACTCCGGTGTTAATTTGCTTGGGTGTTACACACGGACAGACAGAGCTTGCCGTGGAGGAAAAGACATCTTTCAGTCTGGGTCAGCTTTGCAGCTAGCAGAGAGGTCTTCCCTCCTGCTTACTGACATTACCATAATGTCCATTTTTCTGTGGCTTCTTTTCCTACTTCAAGTTTGCCATTAATGTTCATTTTAAACTGATTTCCTCAGCATAAAATTGGGGGAGGAATGGAGAAGACGAGTATTATAGTCTGTTTTTTCCCCCATATCTTCTGGGTCTGACCTTGAATTCTGACCTTCCACTCTCCTCAGTCTGTCCATGGATGGAATGTTGTATCAGAATATGCCTAAATGGCTGCCATTATCGCGTATACATTAATTTTGGGTTGAGAAGATCATAATTGCGAATGTGAAGAGCCTCGTGTTGCATTGAGAGGCTTCTTAGCACGTAGTAGAAACTCAGTAAATAAGCATGGAATGGATGAATAAAAGTGTAAGCATATGAATAAACCAGGACCAAGTGGATCCTAAGATGAGCTACCATTCAGTTTTAAACAGGACAAGACAACCCAAGAGTTTTGACATCATAAGGAAGGTGAATCTTTACTTGAGAAATGATTTGGAGTATAAGTCCCAAGCAGGATATGAGCAAGTGGTAGATCCATTTGTACCAACTGTTTAGCAACGATGGGAGGAGGTTACAGAAGTCCGCTGTATGTCTGGACCAGGCCACAGGTGGATTTTATGTTCTGTATGTTAGTGGCATGCCAATAAAGACAGGGGTAATTTGGCAGGGTGTATCCAATGTTCCGGGTCTGGAAGAAATACTTAAATTGTTTTGTGACCCACTGAGTGGCTAGAATGCAAGCCTCACATTTAAAATTGATGTCACATTTGGTGATGCCCAGCACCACGACAGTCGGGGCTTCTCTTTCTGGAATGTGGGTCTGACACACTGTGGCAAATCTTGTTTCTATGAAAGACTTTCCTAGTCTGTGTTTCATGGACTAGACTTATATGATCTTTATAAAGTAGTAAAAAGCTGTGTGCATGTTAGGGGAAGTTCAGTGATCGAATATGCTAAGAAAACTGCGGGAAGTTTTAAGTTGAGCCCTTGGGCTTTGAAATTGGGCAGGGCTGGGTGCTAATCCTGGTTGGTCAATTCCTAGCTGGGTCATCTTGGGAAAATTGCTTCACATTTCTGAGTTTCAGTTTCCCAATTTGAAAAATGAGAACAATAATACCTAAATTTTAAAATTTTAGGTTCATCTGAGAATTAAATATGATTCCATGTATGTATTCATATTTATAGTTATATCTAGTGCATAACCTGTAGAAAATACTCTATAAATATTATTTACTATCCTTATTATTATTATAATTACTAGTTATTTCTTCCTCTTGAGTATTTAAAACAAACATCGAAGACTCTGAAAACCCCATGATGAAGAAATCAGTGACTTACCTTAAACAATGATTTCCCACATTCTTTGACCAATGAACTCATTTGTTTTCACGTTAGCACCCACGTGCAGTGCTCCCTGGAACAAGCTTTGGGAAAAGCATTTTAGAGCAGTGCTTCTCAAAATTTAACGTGAGTCCAGATCTCCTGGGGGTCTTGTTAAAGTGTAGGCTCTGATTCATTAGGTCCAGGTGGGCTCAAGACTGTGCGTTTCTAAGAAGCTCCAAGGTGATGCTGATGCGGCTAGTTCATGGACCTCGTTATACGGAGCAAGGACTCAGAGCATGTGGGTATTGTAACTATTCCTGAAATTTTTATCTAAGTGATTTTTTAGGTGAAACAATCCTTTATCAGCCTTAGAGACAGAATATCCTCTCAGGGGAAGACACTCATAGGAATGTGTGGAGAGGAGAGACACACCAGGTACACTATTGTGTGAGGCTTTGATGATATGACTGTCTTTGTCCCTTCAACTAAGCTCTCTGAGGAGAGAGCCCTGTTGGTTTTCTCACTATTGTGTCCCCAGTGCCCCGTGCTTCTCCTGGCATCCCAGAGGCAGATCAGTACATATTTAATGACTGACTGACTGGCTGAATGAATGAATGAACGAGTGAAAGGACTCTGAGTCTCTTTCTCCTGGACTTCTCATCAGATGCCACACGCCAGAGGCTGGCGGAAGGCCAGACTATGTGAACCGAAAGACATGTACGAGATTAGGATTCGGGCGGCGTACAAAAGCATTCCTTCTATATAGCACTTACTGGCAGTATTTCCTACTTTCTGTCAGTTACAAGTCTTTACTCATGTTCTTCTGATGGAGGGCTGGCCTGTGAAGACTGTTCCTACGCTTTCTTTCAGGCAGTTCAGGAGCACCAGGAGTGTGGTGGGACAACATGAGCAGTTACCTGTGAGAGTAATTCCAGGGTGAGCCCGTGGAACGTGGCACGGATGGGGCCACTTACTTCTTCACTTACAGCCCCTCACGTCCTCTGCAGGAGAGCATTTTCTTATTAGTGTGTCATCACAACTCCTGGAGGACGATACACAATCAACTGGGAAACGTTCACAAATTGGGGTTTCCTACAGACTTGCCCATAAGCGTGGTTCAGGTTCCTGCTTACAGCTTTGAACATCGCCAAAAATGGTTGATGTTTGTGGCTCAGAACTAATCTCTTTGCCCTAGTGTAAATTTATTTCCACTTTAATTGTATTGATTTCTACTTCCAACAGATTTTTAGCGCAGACTCATTCAGTTTATTTAGAAACTATCTTTCTGTGCACTGAGACTTTGTGAAATAGAGGACTGAGTGGTGGTGGGTAACAAAAAGCATCAAATTGATAAAATATGCCATGACATGGCCTTGTCTAGAATGAATATGTTTATGCAAAGGTGATTCTAATAAATGTTGACTTATTTCTAGAAATTAATCCAAAGCAAGCTTTATATATCCTCTAATAAAATAAGTCATATGAGTTCCATGTAAAAAAAAACTTGCCTTAAGGCTCCCAAAATATGGCATGTCCATCAGATTATACACAGAATCAAATTTGACCTTTCCAATATTTTAAAGGTGTGTGTGAGAAGAAAGGAGAAAGCAATTTTACCAGCTACTTTGGGATATGACCCCCACGCAGGTGTCTTTGGAAAGCAATAAATTCTTCAAATTGGGTATCCTCAAAGCATTACAATCATTTGCTTTCAACAATTTAGTGCTCATGGACTTATGCAAGAGGTTTTTATGCAATTTTTTGTGTGATGAGTTAAAAATACCATTTACGAGTTTCATCATACTGATTATATCCAGTCCACTGCTCTGGTTTTCTATACAGCTAAAATTTAAGAGGTTTTTGGTCTTTTACTCTTTATGTTCCATGTCACTCCATAAATGTTCTCCCTTTGTCTCCCACTGGAGAATGACTTTTCCAGTTAAAGTCCTTTTAAAGAATGACCCCACACCAAGAGCAGAACTGAGGCCTCTTAGTGGTTTGTTATTTTTCACACACACACACACACAAATAGTAGTGGGTTTAAAGCTATGCACACAAAATCCAGTCTCACCCCACTTGTTGGTTTACAAGTGCCTGGGTACAGCTTGTTGGGTACGGGTCCTTACTGCAATGACGTGTGTTTTGCTGCTGGTCAGAATCAGAAGAACCAGTGACCGCTCCTCTTATGTTGTGAACCAGTGCTGGATTTCAGGCAGATTGCCCCCCTGGAGTGAGAACTGGGACCTGCTAATGCTGCTGTGTAACAGTCTCAGGAATTTCTGACTCCTTCCCGAGAATGTTGTTGTTTAACTGGGCTTTCTCCAAGGCCCATTTTCATTCCTTCTCTTCTCTCTTTTCTTACAATAATTTGGTTGCACTGTTTTTCTGGAGGATGGAGAAGAGTACCAATAAGACCACCAGCTACCTCCCTGACAGCTTCAGGGCATGACCCCCGTGATCTGAATCGTTTACATGCATTTCTTGTTGGCAGGTGAATCTGTGGTTGCCATGGTCAATCTCGAGGCAGTAACATTAACATGTGACCCACCTGAATTCTCACCTAAAACATACCATCCAAAAATACATGGAAAGTGCCACTGTTGAGTTATTTTTACTACACTGATAATAATTCAAGAGATAAATGCTTAACAACCTATTTTGTTTTTTGCAGAAGTTAATTGAATGAATCACCTTAAACGTGGCCTCAGAAATATTCCAATATTATATGGCACATTCAGTGTATATAAATGCTCCTTGTGTTACTCTGCTTAGGCTAAGTGCCACAGACAGGGTAGCTTAACAGAAATTTATTTGCTTGCAATTCTGGAGGCTGGAAGACTGAGATCCCAGGATCCAGGAGGGTTGGTTTCTCCTGAGGCCTCTCTCCTTGGCTTGTAGATGGTCATCTTCTCCTTGTGTCCTTTCATGGACTTCCCTGTGTGTGTCTGTGTCCTCATCTCCTCTTCTTATAAGGACACCAGTCATACTGGATTAGGGCTCAGCCTAATGACTTCATTTTACCTTAATGACCTCTTCAAAGGGTATATCTCCAAATACAGTGATATTCTAAGGTAGCGAGAGTCAGGACTTCAATATATAAACTTTGGGAGGACGCAGATCAGTCCATAACACTCCACATATTTAGCTTTTTATTGCCTGATATGTTAAGACGGTAAAATGAATCGTTGCTACAAAGAAGTGATTAGATTAGTGGGCCTTAACATTGTTGCTTTGGACTGAGGCTGTCGAATTTGAAGCAATCATTTTGGGGAGAAGTCTTCTCTGTGAAGGTCATAGTCTGAATATGGGTAGGTGGAATTCATTCTCTAAGGTAACATGTTTGCTCCGTCTTTGGGATCATGGAAATAATCCCTTTACTTGTCCACTGTTATTACTTCCTCTGGAGGGAACTCTTAAAGGTCCATATGGTGTTAGAACAGGTGACCCGGCTTGCTGTTCCAATCAGAGCTCCCTGTCCCTGGTCATCCACCTCCAAACTTCTTTGGGTGTCACAATTTGGTAATGATTGATTACTCTCCACTCTCTTCTTGTGATTACCTCTGGGAAGGTGGTTTCATATTGAAG
Organism: Equus quagga; assembly: GCF_021613505.1. Lineage (NCBI taxonomy): Eukaryota > Metazoa > Chordata > Mammalia > Perissodactyla > Equidae > Equus > Equus quagga. The sequence goes on along the minus strand of NC_060287.1, from coordinate 35,929,393 downwards.
AGCCTTTTGTGAATTTGCAGATAAACCAGATTGTTATAAACTCAAGTCATGCATTTGGATTTTTCCTCTTTCTCCTTTTTTCCCACTCTCTTCTGCTCTCTAATCATCAAAGAGAGAAAAAAAATCTACTAAGCATCTCTTGTTTCAGCCTGCAATGTTACCATTTGAAGACGGAAGCCACCGTTGTGTTTTTTGCAAGGCTAAAGAACATTTTCTTAGCTCAGTTTTTCCATTGAGGGAAGCCATCCGTCCGAAAGATAGTAACATAGAATACTCTGCTCTTTGGTGCCTTTTTCTCTGAGCTGCCCAAACGGTGGCAGAGGGAATATAAATCACTTGCCCGTATTCACCCAGGCAGTTGGTAGCAGATCTGGTAATTCGATCTACTCCCACTTTGCTATTTCTACAACTCTGTTGGGTTAATGTGGGCATTTGGTATAAATAATGCGTGATACAAATTTAAACTGAGGCCTCTGACTTCTTACATAAGAAATGTAGATGGATGACAGAAGACACTTGGAAGTCTTCCCAGGCTGATTCAGTGGTAAATTAGACAGTATTCCATAATTATCCAATTATCCAAGCCCAAGCCAGACTTGAGGTGGATGGCAAGTGGCAGCTGTGATCTGATCACAGGTCATTCTGATCTAGCTGTGATCTAGGTCATTCTGTGCTCAAATGGAAGAGTTACTACAAATAATGACCACCCCATATTACTCAGGAGCTGGAACCGCATGGGCGTAGAGAGCAGGGACTCTAGAGCCAATGAGCATGGCTTCACATCCTGGCTGTATTGCTGAGGAGCTGGATGACTTTGGGCAAGGTCCTGAATCTCTGTGTCCCTCATGTCCCCCATCTGTAAAAGGGGTTAGTAATAATAATACTCTCTTATAGGGTTTTTGTGATTATTAAATGAATAAATGTATAAAACACTTAGAACAGTATCTGGCACATAGTAAAGGTTCCATAAATGTTGGCCACTATTACAGTTGTCTGTTGGCATAATGCCTCACCTTGATGCTTCAGACTTTCCAGAACATTCTAGTGTTCATATAGGTAGTATGTGACAGGCCCTGCAAGAAAGAAGGATTCCTATCAATGTTTCCTGACTTGTGAGGAACACATTTGGGATTTTACCTCCTACAACTAAGTGAACCATTCTCGCCAGCCTACTCAACTGAGCCTGTCCACTTAAGAAATGGGCATGCTTATCCCTTGCCTGGATCATCATGGCTGGGAAGATTTTTTAAAAATAGATTAAAACAATGTAGCCAGAGCTCAGTTCTGACTCTGTGAGTCAATATATGCCTATTAAATTTTACTGACACTTCAGAGTACTTAGATTGGAGATGAGATCCTGGGAAGATGGCAAAGGGAGGCTGGGTCCCTCCCAGAACCTCCTGTCCCTAAACATTAATGCATTAAGTAAAGCACAGCAGAGTGTGCACAGGCAGAAACTGACTACGGGGCAGGAGGTAACAGATTGATCCTGAATGAGTGGGTCATTTTTAGGTAGGGAGAGGCAGGCAATCTCAGCAAATAATTCTGACCCGAACCTTCACTCCTGCCCCAAGCAGTAGGACCAGGGAACTTGATTGGGCAACGTTTTGAAAAACCTCTAGAACACCCCTACCCTGGCCAAATTTGGAGAGGAGCAGACTGATGGTAAAATCCAGTCAACCAAGGACTGTTCCAAAGAACTCAGGAATGGCGGAGCTCTGGTCAATGAAGTGCTGGTGAACTTTTAAGGCTCCACAATGCAGAGTTATGGCCATAGAGTTTAAATGTTATTAAACATGAAAATGTGGAATAATATGTGTTAAACTGGAGATGAAGAGGAATGAGGAAAGGTAGATAGCTGAGAGTTAATAGTTACTGCTTGAAATCACTGGACAAAGTAATGAAAGTTTAATATTATGTATGATTATAAATGTTACCACTAGAAGGGCTAAGACTAAATGTAAAACTCCAATATTACCAAAAGGAAAATGCACACAACTAAACAACATCAATCCACAGAGAAAAAGAATAATAGTAATGATGACAATGGGAGACGATAATAGAGTGCTTATTATCCCTGATATGTTCTAATTGTCTTAAATCATTTACTCCTTAAAAGAATTCTAGGCAATAGGTTCTAGTTATACCAGTATTTTCTATATGAGAACATTGGGGGAAAGAAAGGTTAAGTGACTTCTGCTTAAGTGGAAGCATACTCAGTAAGTGGAAGAGCTGGGGCTTGAACCAGAGTCCCATCCTTTTGGGAGAAGGCAGGAAAGTTTTATAGAAAAGTGATGAAGTGGAGATTAGATGATGTGTACCCATTGTTCAACTTGTCTTAGATGCAGAGCCACTGGAATAGAATACAGTCATGCATCGCTTAATGATGGGGCTCAGTTCTGAGAAATGTGTCATTAGGCGATTTTGTTGTTGTGCGAACATCATAGAGTGTACTTAAAGAAACCTAGATGGGATGGCCTGCTACACACCTGGGCTGTATAGTACTAATCTGATGGGACCACCATCATATATCCAGTCCATTGTTGACTGAAACATCGTTATGCAGCGCACAACTGCAGAAGTCAGTCTGGAAATAGGTTCAGATATGTGTGGGGATTTATTATATGATAAAGGAGGCTTAAATCAGGAAAGGGAAGATGAGTCTTCAGTGAATAAAGTTGAAACAACTAGTTATTTAGGAAAAAAATAAAGCTGAATTTGTACCTTACTTTTTACACCAAAAGGAGTCATAAATGAAATAAATATTTATATTTAAAAGGTGAACCAGAAAAGTACTAGAAAAATATGTTTGAATCAAAAAAATAATCTTGCATTGGGAAAAACTTCTCTAGACATGACAAAACACTCGATGACTACCTACAATTCAATAAATATTATAAAAACAATATGCACATGGAATTCTGGGAAAATATTTGTAATAACATGGAAGATATATAACAAAGGACTATAATTTTCTTCTCTTATAAAGAATGCTTAAAATGAATAAAACAAAGATGAGTAACCCAATAGAGAAATGAGCAAAACTTATGGTCAGGCAGATACTCCTAAGGAAATCTGAGTGTCCAGTAAAGACATGAAAATGGGCTCAGCTCCTCTCATGGTTAAAGAATTGCAAGTCGAAACAATGCCATGCCCTGTTTTATCTACCAGATACGTAAAAATGGAAATTTGCCACTGCATTAGCATGAGTATGGGGAAAACGCCCCCTCATTTCCCACTTGCCGTGGGAGTGGTGATTGGAGTGACCTTGAAGAAGACAGTATTTCCCAGGATTCAAAATGGAACCCCCCAACAGGTTCTCTGCTTGGAATCTACTCTGTGACATTCTCACACAAGAGACATGTGTGACAATATTCCTGCAGCAATATCGGTAACGATGAAAAATAGGAGGCACTCATATGATAAAATAATACATCGTACTGCCATTAAAATGCATGAGGTAGATGTGTGTGCGCTGACACAAGGCAATAGGTTACCCAGTGACAAAAGTGGAATGCATACTATCGTACATATTTGAATCTTATGTATGGATTTTACAAGGACATACATACTATATTCTTTACATACATGTATACTTTTGATCTGGAAGAATTCATATGAAACTCTTAACCACGATTTCCTCCTTTTGTACTTGAGGTTGGGAGTGTAGAGGTAAATTTTTGGTCTTAATCTACACTTTTCTATACTTTAAAAAAGATTTTACTATGAGCATTAAAAAAGCAAATCGTCAGTTTCAAAATAAAGAATGAATGAATTGTAATGGGTGCTACTAAGAGGGTTTGAGTTCAGCCATGCGTGTTGAGGCCGATTCTGCCTTTGGAGTAGCTTCTGGGGAACTCGTCCCCAGAGATGACTGAGAATGGTAATATGTGTCCCATCAAGGCTCTGCCTCTCTGTTCAGTCCCTCTAGAATTCTCTCCAGCAGTGATTCTATGATCCCATAGAGTATAAAAATCAAATCCATCTCCTACAGCCAAAGCCAAGGGCTCAGGAGATTTCTTTCCACTAGAAATCGCTGTCTTCGGAGTGATGGGCTCAGGTCTTTGTAGAGCTCCTCCTTCTGTTTAATTATGCAAACCTTATTCCTTTAATATGATCTCACAATGTAGTCAACCCTGTGTTCCAAATGGAAACCCTTGGGTTTCCTGATATCATGTACTCATAAGTTTGTGGGGTTTTCCTTTCAAATATTTTCTCAAGTGTTCTTTTCAACTAATTGTGGCTCCTGTCTCGTGTGAGAAGCCTTCAGAAGCCTGTGCACCAGTGGTCACTGCTGGCCTACCTTTTCCAGCTCACTCGAAAATGTTTGACCCCCCACTTTTGGCTTGTGATTCTCAGACCCCAAAGTGATTTTGTAAGCACAATTTTGTCTTTAAAAACTTACTATGAGATAGTCACTACCAGTTTTATCAATCTCAATTTAAAGATGAGCTGGTAATTAGTAGAAATCAGAGTTTATTGTGACATGAGGTAACAAGATTATCAGACATGGGGCCGGCCCCATGGCCGAGTGGTTAAGTTCGCACGCTCTGCTTCGGTGGGCCAGGGTTTCAATGGTTTGGATCCGGGGCACAGACATGGCACTGCTCATCAGGCCACGCTGAGGCAGCATCCCACATGCCATAACTGGAAGGACCCACAACTAAAATATACAACTATGTACTGAGGGGATTTGGGGAGAAAAAGCAAAAAAAAAAAAAAAGATTGGCAACAGTTGTTAGCTCAGGTGCCAATCTTTAAAAAAAAACAAGACTATCAGACATAACAATTTTTAGTTTAAACATACATGAAGCAGCGATTAACTGGAACTAAATTTGATCCCTGTTTATAATGGCCAGTTCATCCTAGGATGCTGCCATACTTATTTTTCTCTGCTCTCTAGTTTCTCCTAATAATTATTTTAGTTTATATGTAAGACGTATGATAAATAGTATATATAATTTTTATATAGAATTGGAAAGGAGTGGTCCATAAAGTTATAAATGGTAAGTAAAGTCATGAGAACCATCTCACCTTTACAAGTTTATGCACTCAAGAGGTTGCTTGTTGGTTTCTAACAGTCTCATCACAGTGTCAGTATGCAAGTCAGTGGTCCCTTTGCTCATGGTGGAAAGAACATGGACTTTGGAGTTGGCACAACTTGAATTTACAGCCAGACTGCTACTTACAGGCTGTGTGACTTATCTGGCTCTGCTTCTCTGTTTCCTCAGTATTAAAATGGAGATGATGATGTGTACGTCTGCACTTGATATTATAATTGAAGAGGTGGCATGTACAAGGTCCCAAGCACATAATGCTGCTTGCTGAAGTTGGGATCCCTGCCTTGTGTGAATGAGGACAGACTTATGCGTTTCATCTGCACATCAGTTATCTTTGTTCCTCCTCTGTCCTGCCATGGATGTGGGTATCTATATAAATCTGAGTCATCTATTTGAAAGAAAAAGCAAACCTCTTACCAGCTTCTTCTGGCTGATCTGTCTTACCCCACTCAGCCCTCGCTCACTACACACTGGCCACGTGGGCATTTTTCTACTCCTTGTCCATGCTCAGGGAGTCTCACTTCACAGCCTGCACACTGCCATCCCCCTGCTGGGGATGCTCTTCCTTCGGATCACTCAAGTCCTGGCTCAAAGAGACCTCCGCTGACTACACACTATGAAGTCACTCCCCATCAACTCACCTATTTTATTTTCCTCATAACATTTTATTATCTGAAATTATTATTTGTTGACTTACTTTTTGTACTATTTGTTTTCCTGCCTTCCCCGCACGGAATGGTAGATCCCTGAGGACAGGGGTTTTGTGTGTCTCATTCTCTATTACAATCAAGGAGAGTGCCTGCCCTTGTTACGTATGCAATAAGAACTTCAACAAGAAAATTTATAAACACTTAACTGCATTAAAGGGTATAAACTTCCTGGAGGGGAAACTTCACAATACCTATTAAAAATGAAAAATACTTGCATCTGTTTGACCTCAAAACTTCACTTCTTCAAAATTAATTCCACGGACATAAATTGAGGATGTCCTTGAAAAGTAAAATATGTTTATTATCCCCCAGTTAGGCTGCTGTGATAACATCCTGATATCCAGCTTTGTGTCTCCCTATTCTCCTTTTTCATACTTAAGCCAAAATATCTTTTTTTTCCCTTTAAAAGAAGTATTCTTATCAAAATCATCATGGTTAAAAAGTTGAAGTCCAGTGTGCTGGAACACAATAGTTTGTTGTTTCAGCTCTCCTGAAGCCGTCTGGGACAGGGTCATCCAAACTCTACATGTCGGCTTGCATTCGCTGTGATTATTGATATATTGAAACTTCTCTTCTCTTACTTTTTGACTTTATTGTATTTATACTTTCTCTTTTCTTTCTTTGCATAATGAGTTTTGCTTTCTTGCTCTACTTATTTAGGATTTGTGTTTTCTATTTCTGTACGTTTAAATTTACCTTGGAATTTTACCAGGGGTATTTAAACTAGCAAAAGTCTACAGTTAAATAATTATTCTGGCCACCCTCCTCTATGGAAAAAAAAGAACAGAACAAAAAAGATGCTACAGATTGAATGTTTGTGTCCCCCCAAAATTCATATGTTGAAACCTAATGTCCTATATGGTGGTATTTGGAGGAGGGGCCTTTGGGAAGTAGTAAGGGCATGACGGTGGAGCCCTTATGAATGGATTAGTGCTCTTATGAAATAAGCCCGAGAGCCCCCTCATCCCTTCCATCACGGGAGGACACAGCGAGGAGATGGTGTCTGTGAACCAGGAAGTGGGACCTCACCAGACACCAAATCTATTGGTGCCTTGATTTTGGACTTCCAGTCTCCAGAACTATGAGATAAATTTCTGTTGTTTCTAAGCCACCCAGTCTGTCGTATGCTGTTAGAGCAGCCTGAACAGACTAAGACAACAGGGGTTTGGAGCACGTTGGTTTTGATCACCCAACTCAAGATGCACATGTTTTTGTTGTTTTGGGCACTTCTGTATCTTATTTTTTATTTCAGAAGTTAGCCATTATTTTATTATTACCTTACTTACATGATATTTGTTTGGATTTACCTACCGTTTTATCATTTCATTTGCTCATTCTACTTAGATCTCAGACCCTCCTTGTGGGATGATGCTCCTTTTTCTTGAAGTGTATCCTTTAGTCTTTCCTTCATTTCGGGTCTCTTTGTTCTGTCTCAGTTTCTGTTTTCTCTCACTGTCCTTATTTCATCCTTTTCATGAAAGAGTACTTGGCTGGGTACACAATTCGACACTGACCGTTATTTTCCCTCTTTTTTTTTTTTTTACTTTGAAGGTAATATATCACCATCTCTGGCTTTCCTTGGTGCAGTTGGAAGATCAGCTGCGATTTAAATTGTTTCCTTTTTGTAGATGACTTGTCCTTTTTCTCTGGCTATATTTAAGATCTTCTCCTTGTATTTGATGTTCTGTAATCTCATTGACGTGTGCTTACACATGAATTTCTTTTTATATACCCTACCTTTATGTAACTTAGTATATGGTGCTTTTGGGATTTTTCAATCCATGTTTTCTCTCAGTCCAGGAAATTTTACCATCATTTTCATTTTAATTATTTCCTCTCATTTATTTTTATGTTCCTGAGATTCCAGATAGATGTGTATCTGGCCTTCTCATTCTATTCTTCATTTCTCGTAATGTCTCTTATATTCTCTATCACTATTCTATTATTGTCTTAGAAATAAATTATCTTCTGGAATCCCTCACTGGATATTTATTAGAGGTGATGATGATTTTAGTTTTCTGTATTCTGTCTCATCCAAGGTTCGTGTTGTCCCATTTTTTTACTTTGGTCTTACTCTTTTATGCTGTGAGCTTTCCTTGAATATCTGATGGCTGTTGGTTGTCTATTTATATTCAAGGTTGCGCGAATTGGAAGAGAAACTGGGAGGATTATGTAAGTGGTCAGGGCTTATGGAATAGCCATCTTTGCTTTGTGGCTGGAGGGCTCTGCACTTCAGAATCTGTTGAAATCTCTTGATTGCTGATAGCTCTGTATTCTTTGCCATAATATATATATATTTTTTTACCTTTTTTCTTAGCCCATTACTCTTACTTTAAGGAAGCTTTGAGAGAGAGGAGGGAACACGAGCAGGCTTATTCTGCCATCTTGAAATAAAAGACCAGTGTGATTTTTTTTTTTTAAAAAAACAATCTCTTCATATTAATCTCTTGCTTAAAGCATGCTAATTGCCCATAGAACAAAGACCAGCATTGTTACCTTGATCTCCAAGGTTCTAAATAGCTTTCTCCTTGGATCAATTTTCAGCCTAATTTTAAATCATGCTCTATCTTGATTTTGGTGCTCTTTCTGCTTCCTAAGATGAGTCCATTGACTGGTCATGGCAAGATGTTTAACTAAACTGAGTCTCAGACTCATCTGAGATACAAGGAAGACTAAGTAGTGATTAATGTGGCTTCCAGCAGATGCTTTATTCATGTCTAAGGGTTTTAATGTGGTGTCACATATTCGGACTAATTTTATCTTGATAATTTTATGGGATGTTATGTTGGCTCATTTTAATACACTAGAATAAGACTAACTTATGTCACTGCAAGTAATGAGTTTATTGTAAAGGATACATTTGGGAGTGACGATGCTAGGATCCTCAGCTACATGACCAGGTATCAAGAAAGAAAAGGAACTTTGGCCCAGCTGGACCTCTGGAAACTAGAACTAGAAGGTGACTGAGGCTCCCAGACAGCTCTGGAGACCACATTGCCTCGTTGACCCTTCATGTGCCATTCGTGGATCTTCGCTCTGGTTTCCACTACTGACTTCACTCACTTAGGTTCTGCGCATAGCTGCGTTGGTCTCTGTGTCTATTATTTCACTGCCCACCAGGAAGTGTGCTTGTTCTTGTCTCTTTATCACTTTCATGCTCTTTGATTCTGTATTTTTTCATAGAATTTCAGAGGGAAAGAAAAGATTGGTCTATGTCAGAGCTCTCACAGTCAGCAAGTCACAGGCTGACTGTCCTTGTAAGATGTGGTATAAAAAGCACAACTGTCTGAAGGAGCTGTGGGAGCTCTCTCCTGCCTCCTGGACAGTGTCTCAGCTGGCACATTTCCCTTGTTCTCAGTGCCGGGCGCTCGACCCAATTTTAGCTTCCCGTGAGACCAATAGCTTCCTCCTTATTGAGGGGGCGCACCTGAATCCAGCTTACCATGGATCCCCAAGGCTTCTAGGTGCTGGGCATCCAGCCTTCCCAAACAACTGCTACAAACAGCTGGCATCTGAACCCACACTGCCTTGTGCCCCAGGAGCCCGAGTATTCCCTTGCTTGTAAGATTGCTCTAACACTCGCCTTATGAAAATGGAGAGCAGCACAGTGGAGGGCACCTCCCTGGAATTCACAGCCATGCTGCATGTCCATCACAGCGTCCTGGCCAACGTGCCCTTTAATGAGGGCAGAGCAAAGATCAGGGGACCTGTGCCTTCTCTTGCTAACCCCAGCTTGTAGGTACTTTGCTCAATTGTCTTAGTTTGGTGTAGTGGGTTGAATAGTGTCCCCCTAAAATTCATGTTCACCTGGAGCCTCAGAATGTGCCCTTATTTGAAAATAGAGTCTCCAGATCCAGTAGGGACCTGGAGATGGAAACATCTTCGATTTAGGGTGGGCTCTAAATCCAATAACTTACAAGAGAAAGTAGAGGGAGATTTAGACACAGAGACCCAGAGAAAAGAAGACCATGTGAAGATGGAGCAGATATTGGAAGGATGCCTCCACAGGCCAGGGTTTGCCAAGGATTGCTGACAAATACCAGAAGCTGGGAAAGGCATGGGGTGCTTCCTTCTTCAGAACCTCCAGAAAAACGAGCCCTGCCTGCAGCTCCACTGCAGATCTCTGGTCTCTAGATCAGTGGAGAGAGAGTAAGTTCCTGTCGTTTCAAGCCAGCTACTTTGCAGTCATTTGTTACGGCAGCCTGAGAAACCTAATGCAATTGGTTCCCTGGAAGCAGAATCTGAGAAGGAGATTCTTGTGCAAATGACTGAAGGATTGATTGAAGAAGGACAGTGTGAGGAACTAAGTGAGTCAGAGATGTGGTTTCCATTGGAGACTGGACCCAGCCTGACCTCACACGAGGGCTCTGGAGCTCCAAGTGTCCTGCCGGGTCTGCTCCAGCGGGGCAGTAGGGCCCCCCTTTGGAGCCCTAGGCCAGCCAGTTCTTGACTGTGGAGGAGTTATTGCCTGGGAGGAGTGGGGTGTATCCTCCAGGGTGAGCTGGTTCTCGCTTGGCAGAGACAGTCCCCTGGGGTGCGGAGGGCAAGGTGAAGCTGAGAGGCATTAGCTGCTAATAGGCACGGTGGCTAGATGGGTAGGCCAGCTTGGAAAAGGGGCTCTGTGCTGGGTTACCACAGCTTCTACTATGCCAATAATCATTTCTAAATCCAAATCCTGTGAAGTTATAGAATTTGTTGTAGGTCTTGATGTGTGACAAGTGGCAACTATTTTGCCTGACAGTAGATACCCGCAAAGGGTACCATGTTGCGCAGCGCATCAGATGCCTACCATTCTCCCAGCTATCTGCGGCTGGGAAGGGGGAAGTCACACGATACAGAGAGGTACAAGGAATTTGGCTGCAGAGGCTCATGAGCCAATAGTAGGAGATGGGCAGGGCTCCTGCTGAGGGGAGGACTAAGTTCCCAAACCTGGCGGAGCTCCGTTCTGAACCCCACAAACAACTGAAGACATAGGATGCGGGTCTGAAATACCTATAACTGAGAGGAAAGAGACAGGCAGTAACCACTGAATTGCTTTTTCATCTGCTGCTCACAAAACATGTAATAACAAAAGCTATGAATTGAATGTGTGTTGACACAACAGGACACTGTATCAATCCTTGTTAGGAAAATTCTGTATCAATTCCCATCCATCTTATTTGCGGTTATCCACACGTGTAGCAAAAATGAATATTTTTCATGGCCTCTTTCCCATTAACATGGTCACAGTTTACGAAATAATAAAGAATGTTCACATAAAGATGACCTCATAAACTCCAGTCTCCATTTTTTTCTCTCCATTGTTTGCACCATATGCATTTTCCCTGGAAGTAAAACATGCATGTAAAATTAAATTACATGGCTGGTTTGGGTTGCATTCTTGGGGTACTTAAGCAGAATGCCTTTCCAAATCAAAAACAGGTTTTGAGGCAGTAACAATGGCCTCACAAATCAAACAAATTGGTTTCAGAGTTTTACCTAAAGTAATTGAGAAAAAAAATGTATTGTTCAAGGTTCCTCGTTATAACTTCATACTTTCTTTAGTTTGTGTTTGATTTACTTAGAGGTGCAGTTTGGGTGCAAATGAGCCGTGCACTGAGGGACAGAGAAAGCAGGCTAAGTTCTGGGGTTCGCTTCCATTAACCGTAGCAGTGCGCCTCGCAGAAATGGGGTCAAGCAGGCACCCTGTCCCCTGGTGTGGGTGCCCAGAAAGGAACTCGTTTATAGTTCTAGGGAGCAGCACGCCCTGGTACACATTTTCGAGGAGTTCTGCTTTCAAAACTCCACATTTGGGAAAAATTTCAAAAGGCACACTGTTCTTTGAGGTGACCTTCACTCTTTTCCATCCGGTTCCCTCCATCTCAGTTCATAGCTGCATTTTGACCAGCAGCCTGAGCGTGCACCGAGGCCCTTGAAGGACTCCAGCCCCGTGCCTGCTCAGGAGGATGCCTGGTTGAATGAGCTGCGCGGTTCCTGTGCTGATGAAGGCTCATTTCCTTGCCCAGCCTCTCGGTCCCTCCTGTTCTCAGCACACCTGGCTGGCCCATTTCCAACTACCTCAAGCATAAACTTCTCTCTCTGCCCGGCCCCGACTGCCCGGCGGTGCTCTGCAGCTACCCAGCGGGCACCCTCTGGAAGCCAGCCAGCCTGGGAGCTGTATGCCGTGCCCACGCCCATCCCCAGACTGCATTATATTTATTCCCCCTGCCTTCAGTGGTTGTTTTTTTCCTTTCCAGATATTCTAAATCTTTTGAGGAGTTTCCAGAAAAGACTGTCCAGGTCCTCATGTGCTTTTCAACTTGACGACTTTTTACCTCTTTTATTTTTGACTTTTTACTTATGCTCTCAACGTGTTTTCACTGCTTTTTAGTAACTGCGAAAAAAGTTTTCCTAATTAGGCGATACATATTTCAGGGTTTGAAGCTCTGATTCTCTTCCTACATGCTGTGTGGTTTGGGCAGCTTCCCTAACTGTTCTGTGCCTCAGTTTTCTCATCTGGACAGTGGGGATAATAGTATCATCTGCCTCGTGTGGGGCTTCTGTGAGAATTGGGTGATTCAGGCACACGAAAGGTTTAAAGCATCTACTGGCCAATTGTAGGTGGTGGATGTTAGCTTTATTTCTTGTGCGCATCCCAAGCGTCCTGAGAAGGTGAAGAGGACTACGCGCCCTGTGTCGATGCAAATAATCCATAACCAGTCTATAAATCAAAATTGGGGTGAGTTTATTATGAGCCAGGTTTGAGGACTATAGCCTGGGGCCTTCCTTCCTTCCCCAAGGAAGGACGGGCACCAAAGAAGTGGGGTGTACAGAGTGGTTATATACTGTCTTGGAACAAAGAGCATCCATCACATATGATAGAAATGTCCCGTTTACAATAGTCACGAGATTGCTTTGCTGGCACAAGAGATGGGTGGTTGCAAGGTGAGCATATCAGGTTAGTAATTAATCCTTAGTTTCCAGGAAGAGATTCTTATCCTTAAAGAAATGCCAATATCGGGGAAGTTATATCCCTCTCTTTAAGGGCATCATTCTTGTCTTTGGGACATAGTAAATGTTTAAAGCAGATGTGCAATGCATGCTCAACAGGCCACGTTAGGTCCTTTTGGAAAAATGAGGTCAGGCTGAATTAGTTTGAAACCAAATGGCTTCCTCATGTGCTCCAAAATATCCTGTTGCTTTTCATTTATTTATCACCTGGATTGGCCACACCAGTAACTTTGGTGACATTACACTCGCATTTCATGGAGAAAACGCAATTAACGATTATTTATGGTGAGTTTTGAAGGTGGTGCAAGACCATCCCTGTATTCCATGGTCGCAGACTGGGATGGGGTATTTGAACGTGAGTTTGCCAATCTCCTGGGCACTGGAGTTGTGAGTCCCAACATGCTACCTTGACATCGTGACCCTAATGTACCAACAGAAAAAAAAGTGTTGCAAAGGGTTGGGGAACTGACTCTGAATTTGGTTTTCACATTTCAATAAATATGAGGAGAAACTGAAAAAAATTGAGGAAAAGAGTCTTTTAAGAAATGTTAAAGGCGACTTCTAGTTTTGTCTCGAAGGGATCATGAAGACCAGTTATCTAACAACTCTCCTTTATTTTTAGGAAGATAATGGATATAGTTTAGAGGATGTACGTTGGTTTGACTTGGGGAAGAGCTCAGGGTGCCATGCGGCTGAACACAAGATACCTGGGCAAAGCTGAGAGACCGAGCTCTCCAGGATCATTGGAGGAGGGCTGGCCTAGGATTCGGGGCTCTCTTTAGGGTTCTTACCATGGTGACATCAGTAACACTCACCTGGTGTGCTCCGGGAGAGCAGGACTTGCCTTCTTCTGCCCGTGGATGTTGCAGCACGACAGGCCAGTTCTCGTAGCAGAGGTCATCTGTGAATCCCTGGCCAGGACCCCCACATTCCCCAAGAGGAAAATGGGGTTTAAGCATTTAAGGGGCTACACCATCTTTTCTAGAAGACTTTGCTCAGAAAATTCAAAGTATTAAGAATATTTATGAGGGAGTATAAGTAGTTTATCACAGAGATGTAAATGTCACTCTGTTCTAGAATTTTCCCTGGGGGAGAGGGGATGTGGCACTGATCGAGGCCACTCAGAGCCTTAGGGGAGACTGCAGAGGGCAGGTGTACCACCCCCTGAGCTTCTAAGTAGAGACTCCAGTGAGTTAATATGAGCAAACATCCTCCAACTACCCTCTGGAGACAGGTCTAATGTTTTAGTCCCAAAACTACTTCTCCCTGACATTGAAGGCTGTCTTTACCTGCCATATTTAGTATTGATCCCTCCTATCACCTCTCCTTTTTGGATAAACTTCAGCCATGTCTCACGTAGACCTCCAGCTTCTTTTTCAAAGGAAAAAGCAGTTTTTCTCTCCTTCTTGTAAGCTGCCCTGTGCCCCTAGGCTGCGGCCACAGTTCAGTGCTCAAGTTCGGTTCCTGGTAACTACTGGCTTCACTCTGATTACAATCAACATGCTCCTTTGGAAGCCTGCTTTTACCTTGAAACTCTTCTGGATCATGAGATCAAAGTGCGTGGGTGCCTCTAGCAACGGATGGATTTCTAAAATTTACCAGGGCAAGACCATCCGCGATGTTCATCGAACCTTGCGAACACCTGGAAATGGAAATTGTTTATGATGAGAATAAACTCAGGTCGGGTTTATGCAGTAAGCCCAAGGTATTGGCTGGTCACTAGTCTCCTCCTCACCAGTTATGCCTGCCAGAATTGCTGGAAGGGACAGAGAAAAATCGTTTCCATTGGTGGAAGACAAGATGTAATTGTGGCAAGCATTAGATTAGACAATGCCCCTGAAATCAGTTGGAAACTTGCATAAACGTACAGGAAAAAATCTGTTATGATGCTGTTCTCAGAATGATCACACTGCAGCCCCCAGAGGGGGTGTCACCGTAAAGCAATGGGGCCCGTGGGGAGGTCCCCATTAGCAGCCCAGCACTGCAATCTGGGGTGAGGGTGAGGGGTAACCTTGTTTCTTTTAGTGAAGTCACAGCCTAGGAGTTAAAAGCCTGGATGAATTTCTAAAATCCACTTTACGTTGTTTGCCATTATCAGTCAACATCAGAGTGTTTTATAGATAGGTTTCCACTTAATCACACCCTTTATTATTCTTGATTTTTCTGTTTTTGTTCCTGTCACCGAACCTCTGCATATATAGGAAAAATAAGATGCACTATATCTCTTAGTGAAACCAGAGAGAGAGAGAGAGAGAGAGAGAATGAGAATGCTGAGCGATGTACCAAGAATCATAATTGGCAAACTGGCAACATCAAGTCACTGTGGGTTCCACTGCTCAGAAGATCCCAAATGTCACATGAGGCCGCTATCAGCGGAACTGGCAGTTCATTCCGTCAATTAGCTGTGATGCCCAGGACCAAATATTAGCAAGGCTGGAATTAATACCAAGAGATCATTTGCATCTGAAATACAGTCGGGAGCCGTTGTGAGAGATCCAATCCTGAGGTCACTGTTCTGAATATCAGCTAGGCTGGTACTTTAAAGGAGGGTTCATATTCCCAAACGTGGATAGGGCACATGTTCATTGCATTTTCCTTCCATCCTAGCTGCAGAAGCTTGCTTATATATGTCCTCTTAAAGGTCAAGCTTCTCAGGCTGGGAAAACAGGCATCAGGGGAAATCGAGCGCCCCTGCGTGTGTGGTGTCAGGCCTGCCTTGGGAGGGTGCACGGTCACCAGTAACCCTCAGCCCAGCAGCTGCCGATTGTCCATACCTACATTGTGCTTGACCGTGTGCTTGCTCAAAGGGATTTGGACCCCGAGTTTCTGGTGGAATCTCTCAGTGCCCTAGATTTGCCCTATTCTCTTCACATGTCCATCTCAGGCCCCCTTATTTCAGGCTGACGAGCTGTTGTGGGAGATACCCCTACAGGCTTGAGGCAGCTGTGGTTGCTTACTTGTGCTGATAGAAACAGGAATGTTGCTTTTCTCAGAGTAAAAGTCTTTAAAATTTTATCTCTTATTTCCCTGAACTCACGCCTCCCACCTGGCTGCTGGCTTGTTTTAGTTGACGGCAAAACATCTTTGTGAATTATTTTCCCTTCTCTTTCCCTCTCCAATGCTCCCCCTGCCTGTAAGCCTGGCACGTGCCCAGTCGAGCATCTTTCTGCTTAAACAGAGAGCAAAAGAACGAAGAGGGTTTTACTGTTGTTATTTTTAAAAATTAGTGATGGTGATTTAAACTCAGAAATTGTCACTGCAGCGAGATTTTTGAGACTGTTTCTCTCCATTTGGTGCCTTACCAGCAATCCTTTTCTTGCATAAAAATCATACAGGAAAAGGATTTGAAATGACCTACTTTATAAATGATATCAAGCCTTAATGTCCATATTCAGTATTGTTATATATTCTCTCAACATCTTGGTTTATTATTTGTCACTTTCTATTAGGTTTAAGAATGTCCTGTATCTGACATTCTGTTCTGATATGTATTAATTCTTTGATATCTACCCATATATACCAAACACATAAAAGTGGAAGGATATATTTTGTATTTTTATATATGAGGGAAATGGGGAGAATTTCACCTTACTTTGCAATTTGGTCCTAACAGTTCATTATTTTTAATAAGTCGCAATGTTACCAGCAGCACTTTCCCACTGTAGATTTAATTAGTCTTTTTTCCCCTCCCTTTTGCTAGTTGACAGAGCTGAGAGGAGGGAAACGTCGGCAATTTGAAACCTTGTTAGAAATTTATGAAGTGCTAAAATGTTTTATTCCCAGAGGCTGGCTTGCCAGCTGTCACCGGAACGCGTTCGCTGTCTGCCTCCCGCGGCTGTGGGAAGGCAGGATGGAGGTAGGCTGCCACGAGAGCGTGCACGGGGCTGGGTAAATGATGCTCTCCATAATTAGCACAGAGTAGGAGAAGCTAATTATTTTCCCCGCAATTGACCAGTGGTGTGTAAGATGAGAAACAAGGGGGCATCTGGAGAAGAAAATGCATAGCCAGAGATTAAGACCCTTCGCTGCCTTTAATAAAATACACTGGCAGGGGAAGGAGAGGGGTCAGCTTTGGATGGGGACAAGAAAACAAATAAACACCTCTCTTATTGGTGGCCTCCGGCAGATGCTAGCAAAATGGCCCTGAACTAATTTCTGCTGGAGAAAATGCCTTCTCGCAAATCTTACAAGGTGCCAAGGATGGTCTTAGGAGGGGGCCCGATCCTACCTGCAGTGATTTGATGCCCCCTAATCCTTTCCCCCACCACTTCTCTAATGCCTCAAATTTCCTTCTCAGGGGACACTGTTTGTTTTTCTGTCGTTCTTAATGGGAGATATCACTTGTGACCACAGACACTCTGGAGAATAAACAATTCATAATAAAGGTGTGGATGGCTCGGCCAGTGCTCTGGGCTGGAGGGAGTCACGCCTGACTCTGGACATGTGTCTTTTTGGAGACCAGGAGGTCCCACAGAGGCAGGGGGAGGAGCAGGAAGGGAACTGGCAGCTCCTTTGCAGTTTGCCTCGGGGCTGGCCCTGCTCTGTGCAGGGAGGAGCTGGGAATCCCCAGGGCAGCATCCTCCACTGGTGCCAGACTGCCCCACTGGGGGAGGGGCAGACGCGTGGCCCATCTTTGCTTTAACCTCTGTGCACTGAGCGATGGCAACCACACTGGTTAGGAATTGATACCCTCAGACACTCCCACCCCTAAACCCCTCCTCTGCCTCTCTAAAATAACAACTAGACTAAAATATTTTTGGTGGCACAGAACTTTCTGACAAGTTTATTTTTTTTTTTCAATCTTACTTTCAGTGTACCAAGGCACTCTCTAGTTAGGAGCTTTGCTCTCCGTACTGGTTTACTGGGGCTGTTGCACCAAAGCACCACAGGCTGGGTGGCTCAGACAGCGGACGTTCAAGGTGTCAGTTCCTTCAGGCTGTGAGGGAAGACTATGATGCTTCTCTCTTTGACTTGTAGATGGCCGTCTTCATGTTCACACAGCGTGAGCGTGTCTGTGTCCAATTTTCCCCTTTTTATCGGGACACCAGTCATTTTGGATTAGAGCACACCCCAGTGACCTTGTTTTACCTTGATTACTTCTGTTACCATCCTGTCTCCAAATAAGGTCACATTATGAGTTACTGCGGGTGAAGATTTCAATCTATGAATTTTGAAGGGACACAGTTTACTCCACAACACTATCCATTCATTTATCCAAGAACTACATGTCAAGTGGCCCTTAAGGACAAGGCCACGTGCGATACACAACTTTGGAAGATACGGCTCCTACCCTGAGAGTGCACACAGCCATCTGTGGGTCACGGCCCATATGGGTTCTGTGGGAGAATGAATAATGGGCCCCCCAACATGTCCTCATCTCTGGATAATGTCTACCCAGAGATGTCCACATCCTAATCCTGTGAATCTGCTGCCTTACAGGAGAATGAGAGCTTTGCAGATGCGATTAAATTAAGGATCTTGAGATGGGGAGATTATCTGAGCCGGCCCAGTGTAATCAGAAGGGTCCTTATAAGAGGAAAGCAGGAAGGAGGGTGGGAGGGTGAGAAAGGAAAAGAGAAGGAAGATGGGGGAAGGGGCTATCAGCCAAGGACTGCAGGCAGCCTCTAGGAGCCAGCAAAGACAAGGAAACAGATCTGCCCTACAGCCTTTGGAAGGAACACAGCCCCACCAACCCATCTGGTCTTCTGACCTCTACTACTGTAAGATAATAAATTTGTATTATTTTAAGTCACTAAGTTTGTGGTGATTTGTTACAATAGCAATAGGAAACTAATACAGGTGCCAAGCTAATGGGCTTGGAGCAGCCTGGAGCTGAACATGGGTTTAGTAAAGCCACACAGAGTAAAGGATGATAAAGTTCACTACTTGGAAAGGGCGTGGATGAAGCCATGTTCACAGAGTCACTGCCCATAGGAACTGAAAGAAGTGTCAGACACCTGCACAACCCCCTTCGATTTGCAGATGAAAATTTGAAGCACGGAGAGGTCAAGTGGCAAGTTCAAGGTCATAACGTTAGCAAGCTGCAGAACCGTGAACTGTGAACTGTGACTAAGGGCTCGCTTTGCTCCAAGTGCAGTTCAGATTTTCGTTTGTCTCATGTCATTCTACAGAGCTGCATTTTTTCTCTTTTTACTTCTTGACTCTTCCAGTTGTCCTTTGTATGCGTATTGGGTGTGTGTGTCCCATTAGACTGATCTATAACATAATTTCTACAGTAGAAAAGGGAGTTAAATAGGACATTTAAGATGACTCTACTCATCTTAAGGTTATTTAAGAGCAATTTCTACCATTACTTGGAAGGGCTACTTCAGGCTACCCTGATACAAACGTGCACCTAACAATCCAATTAGTGTGTAAATGGATTAATCTATTTCTTGACCAATGCACTTGCTTTAAATTCAGTATAATACGGGTTTAAAATGTATCAGTTTTATGGGCTTACTCTTTGTATGAATGTGTGTTTCACCTTCAAGTAGAGGATTTACTCATCCCCTTGCCCCAGTGAATGTTCCTTCATTGATATTTTTGCTTCTTAAGGTACGATTCATATCTTTTTCAGTTCCATAATCATTATTAAATCATGTTAGCCCTCTCTGTAGTTTGAGGATTTCCAGCTGGCTTATCCTCAGCATCTATTGAGACACAATCCCAGGTGAAGGGGATATTGTTACATCAGATCACATGCGAGCTCAGCGCTGTCCAATGCAACTTTGTGTTGTGATGGAAATATTCTAGAACATTAAGGCATTTAGTGGCTGGTAGCCACTAGGCCGATGTGATTACTGACCACTGGAAATGTGATTAGAGTGACTGAGGAGTGGAATTTTTAATTTTATTTAATTTTGATGAATTTGAATTTAATAGTCACATGTGGCTGATGGCTGCCATATTGGACAGCGCGGTTCTGAGGATGAAGAACTGTCGCTGAGCCATGGAAGGTTTTGACCAATCTGAGCTCTTTGGAGCCCAGAGATACAGGTCTTGGTGTCACCAACTGAGATACACCAGGCACAACCAGACTTTCCATGGAGTGAGGTCGTTCTCTAGAATCTAACAGACCAAGGAAAACCTTGTGATACACTAAATTGGATAGAGTCTTAGAAATATTCTCCTGAAACATAGTAATTAAATAAAACAATTTGTTCATCAAGTACCTGCCATGTAGCAGGAGCATAGACAGGCTGTCTTCTAAATGAGAATAGGCCTGGCATTCAAGAGACAGAAGCAAAATGCGTGTTTACCTGAGCTTTGCCACATAGTGGAGACGGGAGGGCTGATGGTGTAGATTCTGGTGTAGGATACCTGACAAGGGGTTAGAGATTTTGGACCATGTTTTCTCCTGTTGTTTCACATCCGTTACTTCGTTCATTCATTCAACATATATTTTTTGAGTGTCTATTGTGTAATCATTGTTGGGGAAATATTAGTGATCAAAACAGGCTCCCTCCCTTCCCTCCTTCCTCCCTTCCCATCTTCCCTCCTCCATTTATCTATCTATCTATCTATCTATCTATCTATCTATCTATCCATCCATCCATCCATCCATCTCCTTGAGCTTTATTCATAGGGCTTCATTTGAATGCCTGCATTGTT
This sequence comes from Equus quagga, assembly GCF_021613505.1. Lineage (NCBI taxonomy): Eukaryota > Metazoa > Chordata > Mammalia > Perissodactyla > Equidae > Equus > Equus quagga. The sequence goes on along the minus strand of NC_060287.1, from coordinate 35,909,019 downwards.
ATCCAGTGTTATAACAATATTTTAAAAATACTGGAATGTTTTCTCACATATTGCTTCAAATCTTCTTGGTCTTCATGCCAAATTGTGAGATGTCATTGGGGCCACAGGTAATTTTCCTAAGGAAGGACAGTTGATGAAGTCTTTGCCTTGTGATGCAATTTTCAGCTGCATGCACGTGTGAGGACCCACATGTGTGGGAGAGAGGCTCAGGGGCTCTCAGGCAGGAGGAAGAGCTGGACTGGCTTTGGAGAAAGGGGGGATGTAGCAGAAAGGAAGCACCCACTCTCAACAAACTCTTGGGGAACCCATTCTCCTTTTGGGGTACAAACCCTCCTGCTAGTAAGTAAAACTCTGTGGTTTGTGTAATTAATTAGTAGATTTTTTTTCATTATTCCCATGTGCAAAGTGCTGTCAGGTGAGACAAAATAAGAGCTGACCTTCAAATTCTTTTTGCCTTGACTGTTCTTGGAGGTCAGTCTCTTGGGGTGAATTTTCCCTTCCAGTTGGGCTATGGAGCTAAGAATGAGTAGCCTGATTTTGCCACACAGTGAGTTTGTAATACAGCCATGTAAACAGAACAAAGCCTCATTTCAGTGGTGGGGCTGTTTATATTGTGAATATTGGATTCCAAAGGGGTGATGTGGTCTGACATGCTCTAAATGATGTTTCTTGTCTTTTCAAAATGCAGCTTAAAAACTCGTTACACTCACACAATGTAATCATGGATAGAACCCCACCTAAGTTAAGAAACAGAAGAGTGTCCTTGAAAAGTCCCCTGTGTGTCCCTCTCCAACCACAGCCCCTCCCACCAAGGGAACGCTAGTCCTGAATGCCATGTGGTTCATCCTTGTTCTTCTTTGTAGTTGTGCCACATATGTTTGTAGCCCTAAGTAATATCTTGCTAAGATGTGCATGCTCTTGGACTTTGTGTAATTAGAATCACAGAGGAGGTGTTCTTCTGGGACTGGCTTTGTTCTCAACATTATTGCTTTGAGATTTATCCGTGATGATGTGTGTAGTTTGTTCATCCATTCAACAAATAATTTGGAGGGAAATTACCCTGTGGCACACGTTGATTCTAGGTGGTGGGGTATAAAGTGAATAAAACAGGCAAACCCCGTGTCCTAAGATAGCTGAGTTCTAGTGGGTGAAGGGCAGGCAATAAACAAGATAAATAGAATATGTGGCTCATTAGATCGTAATTGGTGTATGGAGAAAACTGAAGCAGTGAAGAAGATTAATTTTAGGAGAAACTTGGAGTTTTAGATAGGGAGGCTAGGAAGGGGACGTTTGAGTGAAAACCTGGAGGAGGTGAGGGCAAGTCATGGAGGTGTCAGGGGAAGAGCTTCCCGGCAGAGCAAACGGCAAGCGCCAGAGGCCTGCAGCAGCATCCTGACTGGTGTGTTTCAAGTACTGTAAGGTGGCCAGTGTGACAAGAACAGAGTTAGCAAGAGGAAGCAGAAGCAGATGAGAACAGAGAGGAAGTGAGAGACAGAAGCCACTGGAGGAGTTTGAGCAGGTGACATTATATGACTTATGTTTTAACAAGGGGACGGGGTAGGAAGGATGAAAGGGGTAAAGAGTCACCTATGTATGATGATGGATGGAAGCTAGACTTTTGGTGGTGAACACCATCTAGTCTACACAGAAGACAAAACATAATGATGTACACCTAAAATTTACACGATGTCATAAACCAACGTGACCGCAATAAAATAATTTTTTAAAAACAGATTTCTCTGGCTACTGCCTTGAGAAGAGACCTAAAGGGGAAGGGGTATGGAGCCAGCGGACCGGGTAGGAGTCACCGCAGTGCTAGTGAGAGATGATACAGACACCATGGAAAGTGGTCACATTTCAGGTAGATATAAAGGTTGAGTGTTAGGATTTTCTGATGGGTTGGATTTGGGTTGGTAGAGAAAGTGACAATTGCTTTCTCATTCTAATTCTAATTGCTGTAGGCTGAGCAATTAGGATGGCAGAAGTGCTGCTTACGGAGATGGGGAAAATGAAGAGAGGAGAGGTTGGTCGGCAGGGAGGGAAAGACCAAGGTCTCTTGGTTAGGAGCATGTTCAGTTTGTGATGCAAATTTTAACATCCTGGTGGAGATGGGAGGAGGCAGCTGGGTATAGAAGTTTGGGGTTCAGATAAGAGGTTGAGGATAGAAATAGAAATTTAGGAGATGCCAGCCTAGAGATACTATTAAAATTCTTCAGAATGGGTGTGATCATCAAGGGAGTGCATATAAATATCAGAGAGAAAAGGTCCAAGGACTGAGTGCTGCGACACTTCAAAATTTAGAAATTGGGAAATGAGAGGGAGCCAGCAAAGGAAGCTGGAAATGAGCAGCAAGAAGAGTCCTATCAGAGGGAAGCCAGGCATGATAAACTGTGTGGCATATCCGTGCTAGGGTGACATGCGAGTCACTGGTGACTTCTGTGAGAGCAATTTTGGTGGAAGGGTGGGGACAGAAGCCTGCCTAGAATGTGAGAATAGGAGGCTGAAGGGGAAAGTGGGGCCAAGGAAGGATTGGAGGGGAGAAGGTAAGACAGGAGAAATAACAACATTTCATGTATTTATATGCTGTAAGGAATGATCTGGTAGAAAAGGGGAATTTGATGATTTAAAAGAGAAAAGGAAGAATTGCTCTATAATATCCCTGATCAGATAGATGATAGATAAATGATAGAGAGCGAAATGAATAGGTAATTAGTAAAGAATATATTCCATTGTTGATATACTTTCGTGTGGTTTACAGGGGTTTTTTTGTACAAACATTTACTAGCAACAGAAGCATATTTCCATTTCCATTACTCCGTGTCCTGGCTAGCACTTGATATTGTCAAACTTCCTAATTTTTACCACTTTCATGTGTGAAATTTACGTCTCTCTTTCCATTTTGATCTCCATTTCCCTTTTGACTAATGACGCTGAGCATCTTTTCACATCGTGTATGGACTACTCATGTTTCCAACACTGTGAAATGCCTACTAACGCCTTTAGGCTATGTGTTGTTGTTATTGGATTGTTCATCTTCTTCCTCTCTCTCTCTCTCTCTTCTGTAGAGTCCATTATATATTCTTTCTACTAATCCTTTAGTTATATGGTTGTAAGTGCTGTAAATATCTTCCATTTGTGGCTTATATTTCACCTTTTTGTTGTTTTTCTTCATGAATAGGTGATCTTAGATTAATTTTACAGTTTTTTATTTTTGTTTCGTGTCTAAAAAATGCTTTTCCTACTAAAAGTTTTCCTATTTCTTTTCTTCTAGAATATTTTGCATTGCCTTTCGTTTCATTCAGTCCTGAATTCATCAGGAATTGATTTTTGTATGGTGAGAGAGAGGGATTAAATTTCACTTACCTCCCTGTGGATAGGAAACAGTCCCCAAATCATTGATGGAGCATTTCCTTTTCCTTCCCATGGTGCCCCTCTCTCATACATGTCGGATTTCCACATATCGGCAGTTCTCCTCCGGCCTCTCTGGTTTGTTCCAGACATCACATCCACCGATCTATCCCTGCTCCAAGGACACACTGGCTCCATGACCATGGCTTTATCACTAGCCTTGTTTTCTGCTAGGGCAAGGCCTTGCTCTTCCTGGCTCTTTAGACTTTTGTGTAAATTTTGAAATAAGATATTTAAGCTCCTCTGAAAGTCCTTTTAGAATTTTGATATGACATTAAAACGTTGTGCTTCAGAAAACAGACTCCGGAGCATAGAATTCTGTGTCCAGTTCTTAGTAGCTTTGTGCCTCAGTTTCCTTATCTGCAAAACAAGGATGACAGAAGTGTTTCTTCATAGTGGGAATAGTAAAGAGTTACGAACTGTGCGGACCTCCATCATGGCCTGGTATATGGGGTCGCTATGTTAGTGTAAGGTGTCCGAATTATTGGTATTTTTTGTGGACTTTACTTTTAGTTGATTGATCACTTAAGGGAATTTTGATAACTTTATATCGCAAGGGCAAAGACAAATTTTGAGGGATGATAGAGAGAGTTCCTCAGATCAAGGACTTATGAGAAATACTGAGAGCTATTGACCGGATAGAAACATCGTACCTGAGTGACATTCTGTGTCATGAAGAAGTTTTATGTAGGAAATTATAAAATAAAATTTATTTTTTAAAAAAATAATTTTTCTTCATCTCAGATTTTACTTTTTTATATCAATTGGATTTTTTGCCTTCCAATATGAGCAAGTCCTCATTGCATCTTTTGGGGATGTGAAATTCAACCTCTCTAGTAGTTTTACCTCTTGTGTTATGTCAGGGTGGAAAATAAGCACAGAAACAACAGCTAAGATGTGACAGTGTTGCTTTCAGGAGTTGATGCAGAGGCAATTGCTTTGGGGCAAGATGGTCTTGAATGAGGAGTTATTAATGGCATCTTACCATGTTAATTTCTGTATGAACTGTGTCTGTGAGACCCAGACCTGCCGTGTTCATTTGTGGGATGGGCTGCTCTTTAAGGGTTGCTCTCAATCAAATCTGCTCCGTAGCTCTTCAAACCTGGTTGCTTCAGCCATTCTGCTTTCGGGCCATAAAGATCATTAACTGGTAACCTGCTGTGTTCCAATTAGAGGAGAATTTTAGAACTCAGTGCAAAAGCTCTCTTCAGTGACATTAAGTGTTAATTTGTTTAGTGAAAAGTGCCTTTTGGAGATCGTACTTTGGAGTCAAGCTGACATGTGTTCAAACTCTGACTGCTACTGACCAGGTGGGTGATTTGGGGAACATTATTACCCTTTTTTCTAGTTTAGTTTCCTCATTTTAAAACTGAAATGATGATGAGGAGGAGGAAAATGATATGATGATGGTGAAGATGGTGATGATGAAGATGGTGGTGGTGGTGATGAAGACGACGATGATATCACCTTTCTCACATGATTATTGATTATCCATGTAAAGTAACCAGCACAGAGCCTGGCCCACTAAATGGAGTTCTTAAATTTCAGCTGCCCTTAGCTTCTCTCCCAAACTTCTACTCTCTCCTTCTGTATTTTCTTTATTTGGGTATACATAAGTGTATCAGTTTTATATTACTGCTGTAGCAGCAAATAATTACAATCTTAGTGAATTAAAACAACACGCATTTATTCTCTTACAGTTCTTGAGGTCAGAGGTCCAAAATCAGTTTCGCTGGGCCAAAATCAATGTGTCAGGAGGACCATGTTCCCTCCAGAGGTATCAGAGGGAATCATTCCCTTGTCTTTATCAGCTCTCGCACTGCATTGCTTGGCTCCCAGCCCCTTGCTCCATCTTTGAAGCCGGCAGTGTACCATCTTCTTGCATTGGTCACATTGTTTTCTTCTTCCATATCGAATTTCCCTCTGCCTCTCTCTTATGAGGATATTTGTGATTGCATCTATGGCCCACTCAGATAATCCAAGATCCTCTCCCCATCTCAAGCTCTTTAACTTGATCACATTTGAGAAGTCCTTGTTACGATGAAAGGAAATATTCACTGGTTCCAGGTGTTAAGGCCTGGATATCTTTGGGGGCCATGTTTCGTCTACCACAATAAGAATAAAGTAACATCAAAATGCAGGCACTTTGTATTGGTATCAGTTCATTACAAAAGAAAACCACCATGCTCAGCAAAGTCATATTCCATATAAGGTCCCTCATTAATTAATAAATGTAGTACTTATACATAACAGAGTGACAAGAAATCAATTCACTGGCTTTGGTCCTGCTGGGACTTCCTGTGAAGGCTTGGACATGCCAACAGTAGAGGCTAAAGCTGCTTGGAAGTTACATGTTCTACATCTTTCAGTGCCAAGGTTACCTTGGGCTTCAAACTTAGATGTTGTGTGTGGCTTTACAGGTTGTATATGAAGATGTGAAAGGCACCCACTGGAGTTGTACCATACACAACTTGTGTGGCTGTAAAAGGTGGACTTTCGGGGATGCCCACAGACTGTTAACTCCAGAAATGTGTGGTCCATGTCTGTCTTATGTCCCCACTACCTACTGCAGTTCTTGGGATAGACTAGGCATTTGTATTTAGGGAAGTGAAGAAATGAATTAGATGGATATTCAGTACGAGAACCACCAAGTAGCTCCTCATGTGTGGTACCCAGAACAGTGGTTTCTCAGCATTGGCTACACATTAGAATCACCTGGCAGAGATATTAAAAAAAGAAAGTTCTGGGCCTGGACCCTATTCACGGAGATTCTGATGTATTTGGTCTGAGTGGGGCTATGATATTACTGCTCTTTTTCAAAATATCCCAGGTGAATCTACTGTGCAGCCAGGTAGCTAACCATTCGTCTAGAATAGCGGTTCTCAAACTTCAGTGTACATTATAATCACCTTGAGGGCTCACTCAAACACAGATTTTCTGATTCCCTAGGTCTGGGATTGGGGGCTGAGATATGCATTTCTAACAAGCTCCCAGTTAAGGCTGATGCTGTTGATGTGGGCAACCACCCTTTGCGAACCACTATTCTGGAAGGTAATGGGTAAGATGAGTCCTTTTGCCATGCACAGAAGCCATGGAAGAGTGTGTGTTTGTGTGCATGTTTATGCAGATATAGAAGATATTAAGTGCCCACTCTGTGCATTTTAAATATGTAATTTGTCTCCTCCCATCCAATAGCCTTTCCATGTAGGCATTTTCAATCTTCACATTTTTAGCTGACAAACTAGAAAACCAGGGAGGTGAATGATTTTGCTCAAGCCGTGCTTGATCCTTTCAGTATGTCACAAAGTCACACCCTCTAGGAGACTAGAGACGATTTCCACTATTTTGAGTTCATCTGCTTTCTCCATTTCTGATCACTGTCCCTGCTCTGACTTTAGGTGACTCTGCTGTGACAGAGTCCCGAAATAGGAGCTTATCCTATTTGCCTCACTAAATTCTGTGTAAGAGGAGCAGCCTTTGTCCTTGCTACATGACACACAGTGGCCACTTAGCTGAGACATCTCGAATTGACTTGAATAGAGAGACTGCACGCCGACTAACCTAGACTTGGTAAATGACACCAATTTGAGATTTACTGAGCTGAGCATCATTCTCAACTTCTGCTAGTTTGACCAGGATCTTATAAATTACAGGAGACCTTTTAGGGTGATGCCGCTTATCTCAAAGCCTCCAGGCGAACTTTCAAAGGAGTCCCTTCTTGCTGGCTGTCCTCCTTGTCTTTCTGAGCCCTCCTCTCACCCCCAGTATTGCTACCACTCAGAAGTCTGTGGTCCCCAGGTTGCCTTGCATGGGTCGAAGACCTTGACTCCAATCAGATGGATCCAAGACTTCCCTTCCATCCACTTTATCCAAACTGAAATTGTCCATTCTTGAAACACACAGCAGCACTCGACTAATGCAAAAGATTCTAAGATTAAAGTAATTGGCACTCAGATGGAAATGAGACTTGATGCTCCATGGAAGTCTTGAATTTTTAAGAGGAGCTTGTAATGACACTCATGTATGGGAATATATGGGAAGAAGGACACCTATGGACAGCAAATGCTATAGACAATTTCCTGACCTCCTTCCTGGGCTGGCCTAGTTTGTCTGGTAGGGACTAAACACATGGCTTTAGGTTTCTGGCCAAAACCACCACTCCCTCCCCTCTCTTTAGCTTTGCAAGGAGGCTGCAGTCAAGCATGTCGTAGCTGGGCTGGTGTGGCTCAATTCTAACCATGAATATTTGCAACCTCACATCTCAGATATGGAAGAAGGCCTCCTGTATTAGTTTTTCCCTCCTCACAAGAGCTTTAAGTTTCATTTATATCAAAATTTACAGAGCACTATTTTAGGTGCTTTTAGGCAGTCCCTTTAAAGGGTCGCCAGCTCCAGGGTTTTCCACTGCTCACATACGGGTATTGCCGCGTGTCCTCAGGTTAGAGACTGGGTAAGGTTTTCTGTGGCTCTTGGTTTAAATGTTGACAAGAGAAAGTCTCACTCACATTTCCCAGAGATGTTCTTCCCTGATGAATGTGTCCACCTGTGACAACGGGCTGGCTATTGAAATTCGTGTCTGAAAACTGTAGACTACAGTGAAGTCAGCCGCTGAGACGAAACTGCCTGCCCGATTTAGGAGGTTTTCTTTGCTGGAGAAACTGTAATCTGTGTCTTAAGTGACACAGTGACTTGAGAAATAAAAGCTACATTTTATCCTCAGCATTATGGGATGGATTGTGTCCCCACCCCCTTCAAATTCTTATATTGAAGGCTTGTATTAACCCCAGTGCCTCAGAATGTGACTGGATTTGCAGACAGGGTCTTTAAAGAAGTAATTAAATTAAGATGATGTCATTAGGCTGGGCCCTAATCCAATCTGACTGTTGTCCTTGTGAGAGGAGGAGATCTGGACAAAGACATGCACAGAAGGGAGACTATGTGAGGACACAAGGAGAAGACGCCACCTACAAGCCAAGGAGAGAGGCCTCAGAAAAAAACCACCCTGCCCACACCTTGATTTCAGACTTTTAGATTCCAGAATTGTTTAAACCACCCAGTCTGTGGGATTTGTTATGACAGCCTGAGTCGACCAAGACATTCCCATTAAATTAATAAGAGTGGGAGAAGTTGTTATTGAAGACGCGCCTTTCCTACGTAAGCTGCCCTCAGTCCCTGCCCCGTGCCCAGGTAGGCGGGGTTTCTCTGTCAGGGTCACAGAGGCAGGACCTCCTCCCTTCCCTTCCTGGTGGTACTGCAGACCGTGCTCCTCCCTGTGTCCTCTTGTCACCTGTCTAGATTTTGTTGCATCCATTGCTTTACCTTTGTCTGTGGCTAAGATAGAGAAAGGTGAGGTGAGGAGGGAACATGATCCTCTCCCCAGCCTAAGTGTGCAAAGCAAACAAAATTTACATACGATCTGGAGAAAGGGAACGTGAGCTTCCAGGAGGATTCATAACGGGCACAGCTGATTCTGTAAATAACTGGATGCTGGCAGAGATGGCTCGCTCCCCAGCAGGACTCCTGCCCCTTCCATTCCATAGGGTTCGTGCTAGGAAGCAGCTGCCCAGTCATAGACCACATTTCCCATCAGCTCACCCCTGTGAGGGGGCGTCCCTGTGAGTGGCCCCTGCTGCTGGAGGGTGAATTGAAGTGATGTCATTTCTGGGCCTTGATAGTTAAGCAGGAGGTGTGCTTCTCCCTGCTCTGTTACTTCTCTGCTGGCTGGATTGAGGGCATTTGTTCTCAAAGTATGGTTCCCCTTACCAGCAGCATCAGCATCATTTGGGGGCTCAGTGACCACTCCTGACCTACTGAATCAGATACTCTGGAGTGGGGCTCAGCAATTTTTTTTACCAGAGATGATTCTGGTCATCTTCCAGTTTGAGAACCATGGGACTAGACAATGAGGGACCATGAGAAGGCAGAGCCAAGGTTTCTGAATCCCTCTGTAGAAGAAGGGCAGCCACCAACCAAGGACACTACCACCATCCCCTTCATTTGACTCTTAAACAGCAAGAAATAGACTTCTGTTAGCTTAACCCACTGAAATTTGGGGATTTATTTGTTACCACAGTTAGAATGCTATCTGGAGCCCTAAATGAAACGCAGAGGAAGTGAGTAAGCCCTCCCGCCTGGCAGAAGATAAGGTCACAGTGAAGAGGATGCAGAAGCAGCCCCAGGACTCCATTGCAGCTCTCCCCAACCTTCTGCTTTAGGACGAGGCAACAGGAGTCAGAACTAAGTGTGTTTGTATGGTCTACTAGCATTGTGCAGTTTAATTCAACTTAATTGCTTTGCAAATTTTTCAAAACCTTATCTAGAAATTTCTTGAAAGTATGAAACTAATCTAATCATTCTTTTGTTGTAAAATATCAATTAAAGAAGTATAATCCATCTTTGCTATTAGAGGGAGGAAAAAGGGATAGGGTATACATTGGAGACGATCCTTCTCTGTACTGTTACTGGATTGTGCAATGCTTGTGAAATAAGTGAAAGATATGCGCCCTGTTGGTGGGGGGCAGGGCTTCCCCTGAAGGCTCTCACCCCCCCCCCCCCCCAGGAATGAAAGTTAACCTCTTAGACTAAAATGGAATGAGAGGGGGCCCTTGAGGAAGAGGATCTATGCACTTTTCCTTAGTGGAAAGTGGTTCCTGTGTGACAGGAGGTAAGATGGTGCCTCCATCTGGAGCAGGCCAGTGGCCAGGGAGTCCAGAACCCACTGACTCAACAAGAACCCCTTTATGAGGTTGGTCAGATGCTGGCACCAGGCTGGGCTCTGGGGAGCCAGCAGAGAATGAGACACTGTTGCTGCCTTCAAGGTGCTAATCCTTGAGGGACATGTTCTCCTGGGGCAGGGTGTGGAGGGGAGACCACCAGCCAGGAGTAAGTCTGCCAAGATCAGAGAAGAACCCATCTGCCCTTGATAAGTGAAGCTAGTCTTCAGCTTTATATTAGTCACGGTTATCTAGAGAAACAGAACCGACAGTGTGTGTGTGTAGAGAGAGAGAGAAAGAGATAATTAGGTAGGGATTTATTTTAAGGAATTGGTTCATGTGACTGTAGAAGCTTGGTAAATCCAACACATACGGGGTAGGCTGGCAGGTTGAGTTGCAGTTCGAGTCCAAGGCTATCTGCTGGCAGAATTTCTTCTTGCTTGGGAGGGTCAGCCCTTTTTGTCTGTTAAGTCTTTGAACTGGTTGGACGAGGCCCACCCACATTATGGAGGGCAATCTACCTAACTCAAAGTCCACTGATTTAAATGTTAACCTCATCTAAAAATACCTTCGCAGAAACATCCAGAAGAATGTTTAACGAAATCTCTAGATACTGTGGCCCAGCCAAGTTGACATATAACCATCACAGACTTCTTGTATTCTTTTTGTTTTTGGTTCCTTTTTGTTGTCAAAATGATTAAGACAAACCTTTTTAATAGCTGTAGGCTGTTTCCCTGTTATAACATTCAGCATCTCAGTGAAGATAAAGGACAGCATTGACTGACCACATGCTGTATGCCCACACTGTTCTGAATGCTCCCCCCGTACTGGCTCACTTACTGATGACAATAACCCTGTGAAGTCAATTCTATTATTATTTCAATCTTAAAGATGCAGAAAGAGAGGCACCCTGAAGGTCCTTAACTTGAACATAGTCAGGTGGTTGGAATGTGGTAGAGCCAAGATGTAATCCTGGGTAGCGTAGTCCAGTTCTGGAGCATTCTTAACCACCACTGTTTAAGGTCTTGTAGGAGATATCAGGGTGTGTGTGTGTTTGGGTGACGAAGATATGAGCAGATGGGTGAAGAGATTCCCTACACTTCAAAAGGAGGGAAGGACGACTTCTGCTGGTAAACCACATCCATCAATAGCATTGGGTCTGTTGAAACATTCTAATTTCTAATCAGGTGGCTATATTGTTATCAACATTGTTTTCTTTATTATTGCTACTATTTTGATGCCAATAAGAGTAACTACCCTTCATTGAACCTTTATTCATCAGAAGTAACAGTAAGTGCTTTACACAAATACAAGCTGGTTACTATTAGTCCCATTTTAGTGATAAATAAATTGAGGCTTGGACAAGTTAGTTTGCCCTAAGTCCCTTTGCTGATAAGCTAAGCAGAGATCAAACGTACAGCCCAGCAAGCAGAATGGTCCAAGAAAACTTCAGCAACATGTCGTTCAGTAGCATACAGGTTAGGTAGAGCAAACACACAGTTAGGAAGAAGCTGGCTCAGGCTCTCTCCTCCTGGAAAGTCTCTGCTTTTAGGTTCATCAGAGGAGATGACCAAGGCAGTGCTGATCCAGGGTTGTTCTGTTTCCCTCGTGGCTTAGTGCCATCAACCCTGTAATTAGTTTTGATCCATGACAAATGAATCAGCACTCAGGTTGCTCAGCTTTTCAATGCAGACTTCTCCAACAGCTCGATAAACTGTTGATATCTTTCCTTGTAAAGCTGTGTCTATTTTTTTTTAGCAAGCACCAGATCCTATAATATTTCTTCTTACAGTCAAATCAAAAGCTGACCTTCTAACCAACCGTCAGAATTCAAGAAATCCATTAGTAAATTCATCCATTAGTAAAGACAAAAAATTGGAATAAGGGACAATATCTTTTAGAGTCCTAACTCTCATAATGCTAGAATATTCCTTATAGTCTTTTTTCTACCTATAAACTTGTTTTTCTAATTGAAACCACAGTGTAATCACAATTTTGCTTTCTGCTTGACATTGTATCTTAAATATTTTCTGTAGTATTTCATAGTCTTTTTAAATATAGTTAAAATTTTTTTTATTGAGGTCACATTGGTTTATAACATTATGTAAATTTCAGGTCTACGTCATCATTATTTCAACTTCTGTATAGACTGAATCATGTTCACTGAATACAATTTTTGATCCATAATATTCCACCAAACTAATGCTCCACAATTATTTTCTTCTTATGGCTTATTTGGATGATTTCCAACTTTGTAGAGTTTTATATAAGATTGGAAAGAATAACTTGGTGCAGAAAACATCTGTGCTATTTAAGATTGTAACCTCAGAATGCGTTGTAGGAGAAAATGTTCAGGCGTGGGAATTACACAGATCTGATGTGAATGGTGGCTCTGCCACTCTCCAGCCACGTGGCCTTCGTGGCCTTCTGTATGTTAGCTAACATGCAGAAGCCTCTGTTTCTCACTCTTAAAATGGGACTACTACCTACCCTGTCAAATTGTTGTGGTTGTGGGTGTCTTTTGAGAATTAAGGGATACAAGGATGTTTCAAGTTTCTTAGCACAATTGTAGTTAGATACTTCACCAATGGTAAATATTAGTATTATAAATAGGTTCCTCAAAGAGGAAATGTTGGATGAAAGCTTATAATATTTTTCAGGATCTTGATAACCTATTAACCAGTTGCTTTCTAAAATGTGCATATGCTTTCATTTCAAATGAATACAAGTGAATTTTAAACACTGTGGCTATTTGTGGCATTTCTTTAAGTGCAGTAAATTCTACATGTTCCTTAATTATAGTCATGTGCTGCATAACGACGTTTCTGTCAACAACAGATCGTATATACAGCAGTGGTCTCAAAATCGGTACCATAGAGCCTAGGTGTGTAAGAGGCTATACCATCTAGGTTTGTATAAGTACACTCTGTGATGTTCACACCATGACGAAATCACCTAATGACACATTTCTCAGAGCACATGCTCATTGTTAGGTGACCCATATCTGCAGTTGTATCTCCTCTTTGTGACTTGTCTGCTCATATATCCTTTGAAGTGAATTAAATTCATTAAACAATTACAGAGTATCTCTTTTGTGTCAGCTCTGGGCTAGGTGTTAGAAACACAAGGATGGATGGGATGCAGTCCTTGCCTCTGGAACTTTCAGTCTAGTAGGGGAGAAAGACAAGCACAGGACTCCATATAATTCAGTACTATACACACAGTAACAGGCACATGGTCAAGGAGAGAGCAGAGAGTGATGAATGCCTTTCCAATATATCTCTGGATGCCTTAGCAAGTTTTAAAAGTGATTTGTGAATAGTTGACCAGCTTAAATTTTAAAACAATAAGACTTTCTCTTTTGTGTTACAGAAGCAAATGAAGATGATGAGTCAAATCCCAGATTCTCTTACTTTGTCCACTCTATCCTCTTCCAAAAGTACATTACATCTTTCTTCTACATAACTATGTGAGGCGATGCTTCATCCTTTGGTACCTAGAAGGAGGAGTTGACAAAGCTAGAGGGAGGGTAGGGATTGCATATATTAAGTAAGCAGAAAAACCACCTCTATAGTCTACATTTCCATATGGCATTTGTGAGGAAATAAGATAACTGAAGGGAGGGTCCTGGAAAATCAAGTGTGGACCAATTGTATTGAAGCTCTCTGAATGCAGTGGTGGCATGGAGGGCCCAATTGAATTGTTACAGACAAGGCTGCTGGTGCATTATCTGCAGATTTCACAAAAAATTCTGTTTACATTCCAACAGGCAGATAAGGCTTACACTGCAATAGGGTGAAAGGAAGGAAGGAGAGAGAGAAGGAGGGAAGGCAAGAAGAAAGGAAAGAAGGAAAGAAAGAGGGAAGGAAAGAGGGAAGAGAGGGAGGAAGGAAGGAAAGACTTTGTGTACACATGGCTTGACTCAAGGCTCTGGTGAATTGTCAAAGAGGCCTTTTTCAAGGTGGTTATTGATCACTTAGAATATATAATTTTTACTTATTTTAATTTTTATTGAGGTCTAATTGACATATAACGTTATGTTGGTTTCAGGTGTACAACATAGTGATTCAATTTATGTACATATTGTGAAATGATCACTGTAATAAGTCTATCACTCATCACTACACAGTTACACTTTAAAAAAAATATTTTTAAATGGTCTTCTAGAGTAACCATGTCGTCTAATCTCTTTAGAAGCTGTTAAAGCCGAGAGCCTCTAATTAGAGTTTCCTTGGATTGGAGGTCCTTGATTTCATCTTCAGGCCACTTCCAGAATTCTGTAGGGCGACGTGGATCTGCTGTGGATCTCCAGATGACCCCAAGTCGATGCCCATCTAGTTCACTACAAGCCAAGTTTAATCTGCTCATCGTTTATTAAGCGCTGACATTTCTAGGATTTAGTTAATGCCTATCATATATTTTAGATTCAAGGGCAACTGATGTTGGGGTTTTAAGGAAGCCAATGAGACGTCCTGGTTCCTTTCCCACACCCGGAACCACCTGAGAGAGAGAGAGAGAGACAGACAAACACCTAGGAGTCAGATGGAGGTCAAAATATCGTCTTTCATGACAGTGTCTCGGTGTGAACCCCAGAAGCAGGCCAAGCTGGACCCTGCTCAGTTTACAATGTGGGTGAGAGCAGCCCAGAGGATACACTCCCTGCAGCAGACAGGTGCCAGCAGCAGGTGGGGAGAAAAGGGGATATGCCATTGCCTTCTCCCAAATTCACCTGTCCAACAGGAGGGAGGGAAGGCCTAAAAGTCTGTGCGTTTTAGACTCCAATGCAGGTTTCTCAACTTCAGCACTATTGACACTTGGGCCTGGGTCATTCTTTATTGTGGGGGCTTCTTGTGCATTCTGGGATGTTGAGCAGCATCCCTGGCCTCTACTCACTGGATCTCATAGCGCCACGCAGCCTCCCAGTTGTGACAATTAACGATGTCCTCAGGCATTGCCAAATGTTCCCTAGGAGCGAGATCTCTGCCAGTGGAGAACCACTTCTCCAATATAAGGACCCTCCAAATGGAAGGACAGACCCTGAGAGGGGAATTGAAACTACAAAGTGAACTGCAGGCAGCATCCTCCCCGTAGCCCTCCTAGTCCCAGCCGGCAGGACCCACTGCCCTCCTCTGCTCTATCCCAGCTCCCTGTGTGTGCCCCTTCCTCCCTTTTTCTCTATCCTCCCTTCTTGCAATTACTGTCACCTGTGGCTTATTGTGAGGGCAGAAGCTCCCTGGCTTCGTGTCCCCTGAGTGCCTGCCTACATCTCTGTACCCCTCCCAGTGCCTGGAACTGTCCTTGACATAGCATGGCCTCTTGTGTGTATGGTGGTATTGACTTTATAAAATTTTTTTTCATATGTTAGAATAATAATGGTTGTGATCATTTTTCAATATTAGTATTTGGCTGTCAATATAATTCTGCAAATCATTTATGCATTCGTCTGACCTGCCAAATGCATGGATCTTCCCCAGCACAAAAAGCAGAGACTCTTAAAATGGTGGAAAGAATAGCAAGCAATTACCTGTCCAGGGTACTGGCTCCAAGCCCAGTCTTAGCACTCAGTGTCATTAAATAGCGATAATAGTCACATATATTACCTTCTGCACATTTTAATTCCTCTCAAAAAGTGTTTTTTTGTTCATCATTCTTATGCTTTTATCTTGGATTCAAGCTATAATCTTCCAATTATATGATACATGCAGCTAATTAGGACTACTTAAGGGGCAAAACACAACTTATTCTTCAAGGCATGTTCACTTGAAGTTGTCTCAATAATTGTATAAGCTATTTTAGGAATTAGAGCCAATATGTAATTAATTACAGGACCCTTGTTCACATCGCTCAGAAAAGGAGCCTCCAAGGAGATCAAGTTATCGAATCGATATATCTCTTCCAAGGCAGAGACGTGCATCCCTTTAGTTATATCACGCTTCTTAATAGGAAGGTGTGAGAACCTAAACATTGTCCAATTAACCTTCAGGGCCCGTGGCTGCACCAATAAATCATTGCTCTCTGAAACATTCCAAGACTAGCCCCAATGTTGGGTACTTTTAATTTTAACACATTCTACCTTACATCGAGGCAAAATCTGCATTCCTCTAACTTCTGCTGGAGAGTCCTGGGGCCAGATAGAACATTTAATGCTCTTGCCCGCAGCCATCATTGTGGAATCTTCAGAATTCTTCGTTCACAGTTGTCCCAAATTGTCTCTTTTCATGCTTCCACCATCTTTGTTTCCCTCTGTTACGGACAGAATTGTGTCCCCACAAAGTTCATATGCTGTAGCCCTAACCTCTAGTTTCTCAAAATGTGACTATAGTGGAGAGACAGGCTTTAAAGATTAAGTTAAAATGAGGCCATTAGTGTCAGGCTCTAATCCAATCTGAGTAGTGTCTTCGTAAGAAGAGGACATTTGGACACACACCCAGACACCAGGGATGTGTGTGCACAGAGGAAAGAGCACGTGAGGATACAATGAGAAGACGGCCATCTGCGGGCCAACAAGAGAGGTGCTGACATGATGATCTTGGACTTCCAGTCTCCAGAACTGTCAGGAAATACAGTTCTGTTGTGTAAACCCCCATGTCTGTGGTATTTTGTAGTTGTAACTCAAGCAGGGTAATACACCCACCATGCCCTCACCCACCCTTGAGCAGTAACTTGTCAAGATCCTGCCTCAGCTTTCTCTCTGCAAGTTTTTGGTCTGTTTTGTTTTTTCTTTCTTCTCCCCAAAGCCCGCTAGTATATGGTTGTGTATTCTAGCGGTAGGTCCTTCTGGTTCTGCTATGTGGGACGCTGCCTCAGCATGGCTTGCTGAGCAGTGCTGGGTCCAAACCCAGGATCCAAACTTGCAAAACCACCGAAGCAGAGTGCGTGAACTTAACCACTGAGCCACGGGGCCTTACCTCTCTGCATAATGAAGACAGCAAGAGCACCTACCCCCGGGGGCAGAGGGGGATTACAGGAGATAATGAACAGTGTTTCCTGCACAGTATTTAATGAATATTACTTCTTGCTAATATTATTCTCATTCTCATTTCTATCATTATATTATCTTTGTCTAAGTAACTAACAAAAATATTAAATAAAGCAAGGTTAGGACCAGTCTAACGCCATGTTACTTCTGAATTTCTGTAGAGTTGACTTTGAGCCATTACTAAATGCTTCCTCAGACATTTATTCCTATGGCTCACATTGTTGTGTCCATACATTCCTTATTGAAATTTAGATTTATTGCCTCTGGCATTCTTCTAGTTTATTGGCCTCTTATATTTTACAGAAGTGATTCAAAAATATTTAAATTATTTGTTTTTAAGTGTGTAGGGTTGGTCCAAATACCCAAACATGAAAATGGCTCTTGTGATGGTTACTTGGGATCATGGGTTTACTTTCTATCAGCTAAACTTTTTCTAATAGTCATAGAATTGCTTCATAATATTTCCTAATGGTATCCATGTTGGGCTTCAGTGATCATGGAGCGAGCTGCATGCATTATGTTGTTAACATGATACCGCAGCCATCCCAAATATGCAAATGAAGACACTACTAATTTAGAAGCCAGAGTATGGTGAGTCCAGTTCTAGCCTCCTATTCACTCCTCTCCTGCACTTTGTGTCTCTTTGCTAACCTTACCTGCATCTCACACCAGATTATTCTCATGTGGAGACAGTCATAATGGATTAAGAGCATGCCAGGCTCGTAGTCCTGGGGTGTCCTTTGATAGCCTGTGTGGGCATTATAGCCTTCTTAGAATACCATTTAAAGTTAGAACTATTTTGTCTTTACAAATAGGATTTGATTTTTATCAAACGCTGGAAAATGCTGTCACTGGCACTGTCTTCGTGCTCCCTCCTGGAAATGAAGGATACCAGGTTGGTTTAATTTAAAATGCTCCAGTAATAACGTTCAGACATTACAACTCAATTTGATTTTCAGAAGTCACCACGAAGGGAATATTTGAAAAGTCTTACTCCTTTAAGTTTAAAAATGTTCTGCAGAATTAATTTGGCAACAGCCAGCCACCCACTCCGTCCCCAACCTTCTAGAAAAGATATGCCTCCAGGACATTTCTCCAAATGAAGTGTCAAATCCAAATCAAGTCAAATTTCCAATGTGGGATAATGGACTCTATTTTATGACCTTCTTCTGTGCCCCAGGGGGTGCTTGGGCCCATTACACAGCTGCTGGGTGTATATTAGGTGTATTAGGAAAGAAACTCGAGTGGCTGTGGGGTTTCTGCTTAGTGAGGCCCAAGCCATATCTCATAGGTTCTGGGGTTATTAATGGTGTGTCTACCTGCCTTGAGAATGTTCACACTCCATTCTGTTCTGAATACTTAATAGCAAGAAGGATGTGATCCTTCTCTTTTAGAGAGAAGTTTCTGTGACTCAGCGAATCCATTCTAGTGTGATGGGCAAACTGTCAAAAGTAATGAATTCCAACTGAGATTTTGTCCCACAGGAGAAAAACCGAGTGTAGTTGTAAATTAGCTTTAATGCCCCGACGTATTTTGGACATGCTACGTTTTCTCCACAGATTTGGGTCTAGAGGATGTCTTTAGAGGAAACCACTCCAAAATTTATGTTTTCTGGTTTGGTTGTTTCAATCCTTAATCACAGTTTGAATTTTAGGAAGAAATACATCGAAGTAGATAATTAGGATGTTCTGGAAAAAACAGAAGGAAAAGAAAAGAAAAAAGAAATAAGTGCTGTAATCAAAGACATTTCAGTGGCAGAGTTTCATTTTTTTCATTTCTTATGCAGTTCTGAGTTAAGGGTGTCATTGCTGAGCCTGAATCTATCTAAAGGTAAGAGATTACATAGATGAAAGGTGGCAGAGACTTAGTTCATACCACTTGGAATGAGCTCCAAGAAATACACAGTGTACCTAGCCAAGCACAACTTATTGTGAGAATCTTAAATCATCATTCTGCAAGGATGTTTCCATCAAAGGTGTCTAACTTGGGGATTTTGACCTTGAAGGACTCAAACGCAGAATGGTGGGTGCCTTTGCCTGCCTTCTGAGGAGAGAGCCCAGGACTTTCCTCTCCTTCTCAGAGAGCTCTGAGTCCAAACACAGTCTCTACTGAAACGGCTCCCTGGAACCAAATCCTAGGTCTCTTCCTCATGACAGAGTTCAAAGCTCAGGTGCGTTCTCATCTCTGAGATGACAATAGCAGTATTGACTGCTTCTAAGATGTATTTTGAGGATTACACTAGGTTTTGTAGGGGCCAGCCCGGTGGCCTAGTGGTTAAGTTTGACGCACTCTGCTTCAGTGGCACAGACCGACACCACTTGTCAACCATGCCATGGTGGCAAACCACATATAAAGTAGAGGAAGACTGACACAGATGTTAGCTTAGGGTTAATCTTCCTCAGCAAAAAAAGAAACCTAGGTTTTGTATATAGAGTACTTAGCATGATCCTGGCATATAATACATGTTGAGTAAATGTTAGCTAATCAATTACGCCCCAAAGAAAAGCAATAGTAATAGACTGAAACCAAATTTAAAGTTTAGTAATGCACTTGGTGATACTATCTTGGTAGAAATGAGGCTGGCAAGCCACGTAAGTATAGATTAAAACAGTGTCATATACAGATGCAGCCCGCTAAGTGAAGGGGACACTTTCTCATCTTTGCACGCCCTAGGACACACAACGTGAGATCTTGTATAACTAACTCCCTTCCCTTCTCTGGCCTCTGCCTTCTCACCTAGTACAGTGTGTAACAATAAACACTCCAGTGATTACAGGAGGCAGTCATGGATGAAAATGCTTTGGAATGGACAAAATGCTCTATAAATGTACAGGTGGAATTATGAATTGTTTAGAGTGAAAGGTTAATTTTAAAATATTATATTTCCCTGGGATTTGTTTATTTATATTTAATTGAATTTAAGCATGTCTTGAACATAGTCATGTGTTCAAGAAGAATTTATTGGGATTCTACTACATGCCAGAAATTATTCAAGGAACTGAAAATATTATTAGGGAATAAAACCAACCAAAATACTTATCCTTTAGGAACTAAAATTTTAAGGGGAAGGAGAGACAGACAGACTAAACAAATGTAGTAAATATGTAAATGACGCAGTATACTGCATACTAGGTGACAGATGGAGAGAAACAGCACGTGGGTCAAGTGGGAGCTCTCACCGTGGTGGAGGACACTGCAACTTAAGTAGGTGGGTCAGAGAAAATCTCATTGAGAAGGAGATGGTTCAGCAAAGAATTGAAAAATTAGGAGAGTGAGCCGGGTGGTTTCTGTGGGAAGAGCATCCCAGGCAGAAGGAGGAGCATGTATAAAGATCCAGAGCTTGGAGCCTGTGGGGACGGTCTAGAGATGGCAAGAAGGCCAGCATGGCTGGAGTGGAATGAGCAAGGAAGAGAAGTAGGAGGTGGCATCAGAGAAGGAACAGTGAGGATGGATCATGGAGAAAGATTGGCCTTTATATGAGACAGTGGGGGCTCTGGAAGGTTCTGACCAGAGGAGAGAGATGGCCTGACACACTGGATCACTCTGGCTCATCAATGACAATGTGTGAGTAGGGGGCAAAGGTGGAGGCAGAGAGAGCCATCGGGCACCATCATGGCAGTCCAGGGGAGAGATGATGTAGCTTGGGCCAGGGAGGTGACAGAGGAGATGGCAAGTAGCTCATTCTGAGCATATTTTGGAGGTGCAGCTCATTGACTTGCTGAAGCAGTAAATGTAAGGTATGAGAAAAAGAGGGGCATCAAGGAGGACCCCAGGCGTTTGGTCTGAGCAACTGCAAGAATGGATGGCCCTTAGCTCTTTTATTTAAAAACTAATATTTTGCGGATAGAATATTTTTGTATGTACCTTGTGTGGTTATAACATATCTCTTTCTGAAATATTAACAAAAGTGGAAAAAAATCACATGGAAGAAAAGGGGAAGTCAACTTCTTGACTGTTATATGTTAAGAATGCTGAATCTCAGAATATGGGAGTAACTGAGTGGACCAGGATGTTAGGACAATTTACCAGGGTTCCATCAATGGATTTTTTTCTAGTCCTGAGTGTTTGAGATTCCCAAATAATCCTGTGTAGGTGGGATTTCTACAGCCTACATTCCATCATCGAGAGCCTGTGGGTGTCATTAGGCTTCACGTTGGCTGATGTAGGATGAGAATCAGACACACTGTGACTCACACACGTGGGAGGCATTGTTCTATGTGAGGTTGGTTGGGGCTGTTTCTGAGCATGATTGCAAATAAATACACTCTCTAGAAACACATTCACCTACAGACTTTGCTGTCTGCATATTTTTCCTTTCTAAGCTCTTTCTCCACATATTCAGGGCTGTATTTTCAAGTTCTCTGTTTACATTCAAATATTTAATTTTTCAGGCTTAGATATCTATTTCACTTAATCATATGGACTACAAATACCCTCCCTTCTTATCTCCTCTCATACTTTTCCATGTAATGATATTACCATCTTAGGTTAAATCAATATTTAGGATTTACATTATTGTAACTATGTAAATATTAGCTACAGCCGAGCCACATAGCATATTATGAACACTTTCCTTTCTATTATAGCTTTGTGTTTTTCCTAGGATTAATAATCACTTACTTTTTTGCTTACTTAGTCTTCACTGCATATGTAACTAATTCATCCCCCAAATTCTCCAATAGGACTAAGTACTCCTTTTCGTACATTCAGATACATAGGGGTCTTCCAATGTTTGTTTTTGTCTTTGAAACATCTCTCTGGGAGCCTCCTTTCTGCACCAAGCTGGACTAGTTTTCATTATACAGTTATTATCTTGGAATCTTTCAGAAATTCCTTTTGTCTCTCACCTGTGTTTGAGTCTCTGTTTCCCATAGTTCATATATTCCTCTTTCTTGGTTTGCTGCCTTTTTTTGGTCTTCCAGAAGCTTTTTAAAAAGCATGCATGAGAGGTTAAATTTTTAATTTTAATTTTAAATTTTTGACTTTGCATCATCTAAAAATATCTTCATTTCCTTGCTTGATACTCTGGCTGTAGAACTCCAGGTCAGTCCCACGGCTTTTTCTATAAATGGGCACACCGAGGTCCAGAGAGGTGAAAGGGCAGGCCCTTGGCCTCCATGCTGTCGTAGATCAGAACCTGACAGCAAGTTTCAACCACAGAGAACCCCAAGGAAGGTGCACCTTTTGTCGCAAAGAAGTGCCCTTTCTACCTTAACGGAGGCCTGGCTTGAGTTATTTTTAAGTGTTCATTGCATTATCCAGGCGCTCAGTGCTGTATAAGAAGGTGGTGTGCGATAACAATGCCCTCCCCTTTTCTAAGCATCCAAGGTACAAATGTTTGAGCAATGAGTAAGGTCACATAAATAAGCAAAATCTTGATTAAGCAAGGGCAACAACAACAAGTATGGATAAGGTGGTGTGAACGTACAGATGCTGATGAGGCCAGGTGAGTTCTGTGCAATGTTCCCCCATGTTTTGTGCAAAGATACAGGGGTCTCATATACCTGGAGCCCAGACATAGGTTCTTCCCATCACTGCTTTGGAGACAGTTGGCGTTGCTGGTAAGATGAGGCAACTGAACATCTATGCTCTGTTACTGGTCACCCATCCTGTGCCTGAAAGTCCGTTAAAATGATAGCAAAGAAATTTACACATAGTCCTAAGGACAGAGAAGAAGAGAGGTAAGATGATGGCAGCCATGAGATGCTAATGGCAGTGGACGAGTGGCTCGTGATTTGACATACTGGAGAAAGCTAAAGGAGGTCACACAGGACGAAGCCAATGAACAGGCCTCAAACTCAGGCTAGTGAATTGGAGGGACCAGGTTACACTGGAGTCAATCCTCTGAGGGTCTTGCTAATTAAAACAGTTGTTGTCACTTGCAACTTAGGGTATATTTGCAATTATGAGAACGGTCATTCGTTTTATGACTGAAACACAAGACCTATGCATTACCCGAAAAAATTAATTACTTGAAAAGTTAGACTTGTGTAAGTCCTTAGGCTGGAGCAAATGGAAAATTGAGTGCCCCTGAGCATGATGAAGTTCTGGCCAAAAAAAAAAAACAAAGGATGCTAAACACTATCATGGTCAATGAGATTACCTAAGAAGAATGTGTGTCTTCTTCTTATTCCATCTTCAGTGCTGACGCCTAACACTGGAGTTTAAGGTTTCCTTACTGGACTTGGGTTTTCTGTTTTCTGTTGAGAAGCCATTGCAGTCCCTGGTTGTGATTTATTTTGTTTTTTTTAGCCCTAGGATAGGTGATTCAGTTGGCTTCAGTTAATTTCATTTGATGGTCTTGTTTTATTGTGGCTTAGCTGTTTTGTTTGTTTCTAGTTCATGTCGCTGTGTTTTTGGACATTCTTTTTTTTGTAATTTTTTCCCCTTTCTCCCAGCCTTTTAATCTGCTTTTAATCTGCAGGAAACAGTTCTGTCAACATTATGATGATGTTAGCTTTATTTCCCACTCTCTTTTTCTGATGATTTCGGTAATTTATAATTCCTTATGTGAATCTGCACTCCTCTCTCTTTCTTAATTAATTTGTTCTATTTTTGTTCCCAAATTTCCGTGCTCCCCCATCCCAAAGAGTCATTGACATCATTTTGGTTTATTCATGTGCTTTACAGCTTGTAATCATAATTCTCAGAGTGTCTTCTGCTTCTTCCAAACCTCGAGCCACTTTCATGTGTCTGAAAACCTTTGAGCTTAAAAGGTAAATGCTGGAACATAGCGAACTACATACATAGTATTCATTACAGAGTCCGTATTCTCCTCTGAAAATGTACACTTAACCCCCAGCAATATTAATGAGAGTGACTTTCATCCATCCAAAGGGACGGAGAGACTTTCTCTCTAAAATGAATTCCCTGTACACATATGGAAATCATTCTCTAGACAGTTACTGCAAACAGTACTTAGACATTTTCTGGGTAAAACATTAACATTTTTCTTATTTTTTTCCTCCAGAGATTTGTAAAACACACAGCAAAGTTGAGATTTTTTTCCTTGTTGCAAAATCAGTACAAATATTGGATAAAAAGAACATTCTTACACATAGTAGCTAAAATCTCATAAATGTGTTCTTCTTATAATATGTGAGCAATTCTTCTTCTCAGTCACTCACGCTTGTTGTCCTTTGATAACTATATGATGGAATTTAGATTATAATAGTTGACATATATGAAATACGGATTAAATATTGTTCCTTATAAGGAATATTTTTAGCTTTATATAGTATGAAACTATAATAATTTTCTTTTAAACATTTATTTATTTTTTCCATAAAAATTTGAAGGCTTCTGTAATGTACTAGTCAGTGCACTAGGTACCAGGAATAAGGTTGCATCATATCATATGCAGTACCTCCCTTATATATTACAATATAGTGGAGTGTACATACCGAACAACTCTAAGAGCTATGAATGAATGATGCAGGAAGCTCAGAGGTGGGACATAGGGTCTAGTCTGGGAGGTAGAAGACCAGGGATAAATCCCTAAGGAATTGATGTTCAAGCTGAGATTCACAGAATGAGTAGCATCCAATTGGGCAAAGGATGATGAAGT
Organism: Equus quagga; assembly: GCF_021613505.1. NCBI lineage: Eukaryota > Metazoa > Chordata > Mammalia > Perissodactyla > Equidae > Equus > Equus quagga. Next base: position 35,884,352 of record NC_060287.1, on the reverse strand, counting down.
ATTCCAGGAAAGGGCCCTGAGGTGGGAAGGGTCTTGGGGACCCAAGACACTGAGGAGACCAGTGTGTCTGGACCCTAGTAAACCATAAGCATTAGTTAAGATTGGATTTTTTCTATATACAATTTATTAAGATCAAAATACAAGTAGATGGATCAAATCTCAACAAAAAACATGACTATGTCACCCCAATGACAGCACTAAAAAAGAAAGAAGCCTGGTTCTCAGTTCTCATTTTGGATTTGATATTTCTCACTATAATTCTGGAAGAATTGCTTCCTGTACTTTGAAGTTCACTTATGAGGTACATAAACATTTAGGATTGTTATATTGTCTTGATGAATTGACCACTTTATCATTAGACATTAACCATTCTAGTAGAATTCCTTATCCTGAAATCTAATTGGATTTTCATATAGCCACTCTAGCTTTCTTTTTGAATAGTGTTAGCATGGTATATTTTCCTGTCCTTTTATTTTTAATCTCCTTTCTTTTTCATATTTAAAATGAGTTTCTCCTGAATAGTATATAGTTAGGTCTTGATTTTTCATTCAATCTGACAATTTCTGCATTTTAATCGGAGTGTTTAGCCCGTTTTTATATAATGTGAACATCATTTGGGGTCAGATTTAAATCTACCATCTTGATAATTGTTCCTATTTCTTGTATCTATTTTTTGTTCTTTTTTTTTCTTTTCTTGTCTCTTCTGGGATTAGTGGAGTATTTTAAAAATAATTTTATCTACGTTCATTGGTTAATATCTAAGTTTTGTTTTGCTTTTTGTTTTGTTTTTTAACTGCTTGTTTTAGAGTTTACAATTTATATCTTTAAATGAGCATGGCCTACTTTCAAATAATATTCTACCACTTACCGTATAGGAGACACCACAGCAGATTGTTTCCTTCCTCCCACCCGCCTTTACGATGATACTTTCATTCATTTTACTTCTATATATGGTATAAACCCTGCAATACATCATTGTTATTTTGCTTTAAATAGTAAATTCTCTTTTGATGATTTTTTTTAAATAAGGAAGTTTTTTTATGTTTATCCACATATATACCATATTTTGGCACTATGATTTCTTCTGTGAAGTCACAAATGTCCATCTGATATCAATTTCCTTCTGCCTGAAAGTCTGCCTTTAACATTTCTTGTACTGCTGGTCTACCGACAATGACTTCTCTTAGCTTTTGAATGTCTGAAAAGTCATTATTATTTTGCTTTCATTTTGAAAGTTTTTTTCTAGGTATAGAATTTTACCTTGGCAAGGTTTTTTCTCTGTATTCTTTAAAAATAATACTTTAACTTTTTGTCTCCACTGTCATCTGGCTTGCATTATTTCTGGTGAGAAGTCTACTTTCATTCTTATCTTTGTTTCTCTGTATGTAATATGAACTAAAAAGAAATTTTTGGCTGCCTTTAAGATTTTTCTCTTTATCACTTGCTTTCAGCAGTTTAATTATGATGTGTCATGGTACGATTTTCTTCATGTTTCTTGTTTGGTGTTCATTAAATTTATTGGATATTTGGGGTTCTAATGTTCATTAAATATTGAAAATTTTGGATATTAATTCTTCAAAAATTTTCTGTTTCTTGTCCTCCTTCTGGAACAATTGTATACATATTAGGCCAAATGATATTGTCCCAGAGCTCACTAATTTCATATTTATTATCTGTAGACCTGTTTTTTGTTTTTCAAATTGTGTAGTTTCTATTACTCTCTTATCTGGGTCACTGATATTTTCTTCTACAAGGTCTAATCTGTTGTTAATTCCATTTGCTTGTTTTTCATTTCTTATATAGTATTTTTAATTCCAAGAAGTTCCATTTTGGCGATCTTCATCTCTCTCATTAATATGCCTTTGCTTTCTCCTACTGTCTTGAATATATTGGGCAAATACTTATAATAGCTATTTTAATTAATGTCCATGCTTGCTAATTCTAGCATCTGCAATTTCTGTGTCTGTTTTTATTGAATGGGTTTACTCCTGATAACATGTCATATTTTCTTGCTTCTGTCCAATTTTTTTTGTGGCCAGATATTGTAAATTTTACATTATTGATTATCAGATTTTTTTCTTTTCCATTAACTAGTATTGACGTTTGTTTGTTGTGCAGTTAAGTTACTTGAAATCAATTTAATCCCTTCTGGGATCCATTCTGGGATCTCTTTTAAGTATTTTTATGGTGTTTTGTCCCCACTGTTGTGGGTGTTTACTTGAGGACTCTATCTGATACCCCGTGTATTGGTTCCTTCCATTCTGGCTGGTTGGAACATGAGCTTTTCCCTCCTCCGTGTGAGCTTCAGGGATCTTCCACCTGCTCCTTTCTGATGTTTCTTTTGCTGCATCAGTAGTTTGCTCATGCATGTGCAAATGTCAGTACACAGCTCAAGACTCATCCAAGAGAGCCTTCTTCACATCTCTGGAGCTCCCTCTCTATGTAACTTCCCTCTTCCTGCTTTGTAAATTCTAGTGGTCTTGGCCTTCCCAAGCTTCCTATTTTTTCCTACTCAACTCAGAAATTCCACCAGGTTCTATTTAGGTTTCCTCCTTTTGGAATGATTTGGGATCTCTCTCCGGGCAGAAATTTGGGCACTATCAGGACCCACTGTGCTTGTTTCCTTATTTCATGGCTTCTTGTTCTGTACTGCCTGACTGTGTCTTTGCAGGAGGGTAAATCCAGTTTTTGGCTATATATATATAAAGGACAGAGACAGAATTTCATATTTCTAAGTTCTATGTCATTTCACGTTTTTATCCAATTCTTATTCATGAGGACAGTTGCACAATTTCTTCCATGCTGGGGAATAGATAGAATGATTGAAATAGAGTTAAATGCACAATTACTGTAACGTATGAGCACATTTTTTTTTTTAAAGATTTTATTTTTTCCTTTTGCTCCCCAAAGCCCCCCTGTACATAGTTGTATATTCTTCATTGTGGGTCCTTCTAGTTGTGGCATGTGGGACGCCGCCTCAGAGTGGTCTGATGAGCAGTGCCATGTCCGCGCCCAGGATTCGAACCAACGAAACACTGGGCCGCCTGCAGTGGAGCACGCGAACTTAACCACTCGGCCACGGGGCCAGCCCCCGTATGAGCACATTTTTATAACCTGACTTGCAATTATTTCAAAGAAACTTAGAATGCTTTCCAAGTCATTATGAGACCATTCATTTATCTGCTTTCAGACTGTCTGATCAAGATGACACTAAACTTCTAAGCATTTATTTAAATATAAAAAATTTTGGAGTCTCAGAATCAGCTAAGGGTTATGCTTTCTAGATAATATTTACCTAAGGCTAAATTACATTCCTTTTCATTTTGGAAGACATTTATAGAAATGGTTTGTTTTAGTAAGCGTATCCACTTACATATTCCTATAAAATCAATGAAAGTATTTTGGACCTAAATGACATTTCCATTCAAAATGAATATACTCAATTTGCAAAACTAGTGGTCTTCTTTAGTTCTCATGTTTTCTGATTTCTCTGAAGCTGTTAATACTGTTGAAAACTGCTGGTTGACTTCCCAAAATACTGTCCTTTTGTTTCTAAGGCATCATTCTTTCTAGGATTTGGGCTGCTCCTCTCATAATTTCCCCTTTATCTCCTTGATGGTTCTGTCTTTTTCCATTTCTTTAAAATCTTCAACTTTTTAATTGAAGTGTAGAATATATACATAAAAGTGTGCATATCACAGTGTACAGCTCAATGAACTTTTCATTAGCTCAAACATCAATATGCCCAGCACGCAGGTCAAGAGAAAGAACATAGCTAGCTGCCTGGGTGCCCCCTCTTGCCCTTTCCATTCTCTAGCCCCTCCCTCATGGGTAACCATTATCCTGACTCAACATCATTGATTAGATTTTTCCCATATTTATGCTTGATATAAATGGAATAAAACAGTATATACTATTGTTGTGTCTGTTTGCTTTCATTCAACATTATGGTTGTGAAATTCATAATATTTTGTTTGTAGCTGTTCATTCTTATTGTTATGTAGTGATGCAACATGCAAATATATCACAATATATTTATTCATCTTACTATTGATGAATATTTGAGAGGTTTCCAGTACCGATAGTACTGCTATGAATATTCCAGTGTGGTTATTTTTTTGGTGAGGAAGATTTGCCCTCAGCTAACATCCATTGCCAATCCTCCTCCTTTTTTTTTTGCTTGAGGAAGATTAGCCCTGAGCTAACATCTATTCCGATCTTCCTCTACTTTGTATGTGGGATGCCTCCACAGCATAGCTGAGTGGAGGAGGTCCACACTCAGGATCTGAAACCATGAACCCTGGGCCACCAAAGTGGAGTGCACAGAACTTTAACCACTTGGCCACAGTGCTGGCCCCCTCAGTGTGTATTTTTTTTGGTGAGCATATGTATGCATTTCTGTTGGGTAAATACCTAGGAGTTGAATTGTTAAGTCATAGAGTATGCGTATGCTCAGCTTCAGCAGGTAGTGGTGAACAGTTTTCCACAATAATTTTATTGATTTATATTCCCACCTGAAATGTATGAGGTTCCTGTTGCTCCATATCCTTGAGACGCTCAATATATTCCGTCTTTTCCATTTTCGTCATTCGGAAGGTTATGTAGTCGTAACTCCTTGTGCTTTTAACTTGCATTTCCCCAATGACTAGTGACATTGAGTATTTTTTCATGTGCTTATTGGCTACTTGTATATTGGCCTTTGTGAAGTGACTGTGCGTGTCTTTTGTCCATTTTTTATTGGATTGTCTTTTTCTTCTTGACTTAGAGGGGTTCATTATGCATTTTGGGTGCAAGTCCTTTGTCGAATATCCTTTGCTTGCCTTTTATATATTAACGATCCCAGAAGATCTCTCTGATTTTTGTCTCTTCTTGTTCTTCGCACTCTCTTTGTATATCTCACCCAGCGGTGGACTTCAGCTTCCTTCACTGTGGAATCTCTCTGGGATCTTGGATGCCTATTCTCAACTTGCTAATGGATGCCCCAAGGGAAGGGCCCCCTTAACCTTAGTAAGACTAACATCATTATTTTCTCTACCCAACCAGCTCTGTCTTCTGTGTTCTCCATCTTCATTCATAGTGTAACTATGCAACCAGGCATACAAGCTATTAAAGTTGGATCATATTGACTTTTTCCTTATCCTCACTCTCCTTACTTCCATGCCCTGCCCACAAATTCTGGTAGGATTAAATCAGACATGTCTATATAATTAGTATTTCTCCTCCTTTCACAGCACCGACGCCCAGGGAGGTCTAAGCCGCCCCCACAGCAGCCTACTCAGACTTCCTATCTCTAGTCTTCACTCCTCATCCACCTAGTATTTACTTTCTGAAACTACAGTCTGGGAAATTACTTGTTCTGTGCCAAAACTTTCATTGACCCTCTCTTTTTTTTAAATAGCTTTATTGAGTTATAATTTACATATAATAGCATTCACCCATTTGTACAATTCACTGGCTTTTAGTAAACCCACAGATATGTACAACCTTCACCAGAGTCAATTTTAGACGATTTTAATCTCCTCGAAAAGAAACTCTGCATGCTTTAGCTGTCACCCTCCTACCTCCTCACCCTACCTCCAGCCCTAAGTAAACCACTCATCTACTTGTGTCTCTACAATTTCCTCTTCTGGACATTTCATATGAATGTAGTCATATAGTATGTGATCTTTTGTGACTGGCTTTTTTTCACTTAGCATGAAGTTATAAAGGGTTATCTATGTCTATAGCATCGCTATTTCAATATATATCAATATTTCATTTCTCTTTATTGCTGAGTAATATTCATTGTATGGATATACCCGATTTTGTTTATCCATTCTTCAGTTGATGACACTTGAGTTGTTTCCACATTTGACTATTTTAAATAATGCCTCTTTAAACGTTTGTGTACAAGTTTTTGCATGGACATCTGTATCCATTTCTCTTGGGTATATACCTATGGGTGGGACTCCTTGTTGCCTGCGGAATTAAGCTGATGCTTTTCACCTTGAGATCTGACACCTCTTATGATCTAGACTTTACAATAAGCTTCTGAAATGTAAGCTCCCGGAGATCGCCCTCCAAGCCTTGGTCGTTAGCGTGTCCTCAGGCCTTAGCACAGAGCCAGGTACTTGCTAGGTGATGAGTGAGTATGTACAGAATAAATGAATATAAAGAACCTCAAACTTCTTCTCCAAAATTGTGTTGCTGTTAGTTCTGCCCTTCAGTCATCCAGTATCTTCTCACTTCCCTCTTGCCTAAGAAACTCAGTGACCTAACATTCTTATGCCTTCTACCTAGAATCTACCTTCCCTTCCTCCTCTGGCAAGCTTTCTCTGCCACTTATGCTCCTGTAGCATTTTGTGCATAATTCTGCCACAACACTCAGCAAAAGAATTACCATCAATCTCTTTACATGAACATGGCACCCTCTAGCCCAGAGATTCCTTGAGAGCAGTACCATGACACAGATCATTTGACCTTGCAAATTTGATCACTGGGATCTTGCACAAGGCCTGGTACATAGCAGATGCTCACTAAACATCGTTGCATGCATGAATGATGGTGTCATTCCTTTCTGCAAAGTTTCTCCCCCATCTCTTCTTTCCACCTTACCATCTTTGAATTTTAAAGAAAGCAATATTGACTTATTTTTCTTTTTAATGTAACGTTCTTCTTTATGTTTGTCACTGGAGCCTTGGTTGTACCATCTGTTATAAGGATATAAAATCTGGAGAACTCTGCAAATGGAGGAACAATCCTCGGAAGCTGCCTCCTCCATCACTCTTAGTGTTTGTACTGCAGGAATTTATACCCTGAATTTCACAACAAGAGGCTGCCAAATGTTTTGTTTAGCTTTCTGTTATTAAACTGCAGTTATTTTCAAGGAACTTTCACACACACATAATTCACATTAAGATTGCCTGTGTCCTTACTGGAGGGAGCAAATGTTACTGTATTTGAAGTGCGTGCGGCACACCATAAAATGGATTACTGTTATGTAAGCAGATGGATGGTCCCTTACATGGAAGAAACAAAAACTGTTGGAATATAGTTGGGTTTTCTTTTGCCTGTGGCCATATGACGTGTATCTTTGAGAATGAGTTTATGTTACATTATTAAACCCAGTGGTGTGAAATAGAAAGACAAATGTGAAATGCCTTAAAAAATGTAAGGAGAAGTGACAGTAATCCCCTACAGGTCACTTATCTCTTTACTAGGATTAAACATTTATTTTGCATTTTCCTCGCAGTCATTTAAATAATTTCACAAGCTGGCTTTTGGGATGTGGTTTACAGTAGGAAACTATACGTTTAATTAAGAAATATGTCTTATATACATTCACATTTTCAAAGACTTGCTCTTCTAACAAGGCTACTTATATGAGGCAAGAGAATAAATTCAAATTTGACGAAGTTTTATTTAGTTTTAATTACCCGCAATCCAGATGACAGAAGGGTAATGTGGGGAGGGAAGAAAAGAATCTGGGTGGAATTAATTAGCCTCGAAGAATGACAGTTACCTCCTTCCTAACAATATGTTTGGGGTGATGTCAGTTTCCTAGAAAGCCAAAACGTAAAATCACAGTGCCACTGTCAGCATTTTTATTTGAGCTGAAAGCTGCAATGTTTAACTAGGAACTACGCTTCTGATCCGAACCAGTTTCTCAGTGAGCAATAATTTTCATATTCTGATTTATGGAGCACTGCTGAATTTAGTTTTGATTGGGACAGCAAACTATCAGTTACCACTTGATGAACACCCCTGTCTTCTCTTTGAGTAAGTCTGTCGCCCTTACAGAGTGTATTTTTCTCCATTGTCTTTTGACCAATGGCATTCACTCTGTTTCCCAGCTCAGAGATAGTCAGCACTAGCCCTGATGGGCCAACTCGTGGTCACTGCCCGTGATAGAGACTAAGAGAATGTGGGTGGGGGCCGGCCTGGTGGCTTAGCAGTTAAGTTAGCCCACTTCACTTTGGTGGCCCAGGGTTTGCTGGTTCGGATCCCAGGTGTGGACCTATGCACTGCTTATCAAGCCATGTTGTGGCAGACATTCCACATATAAAATAGAGGAAGATGGGCACAGATGTTAGCACAGGGCTAATCTTCCTCAAGAAAAAAGAAAAGAAAGAAAGTGGGCAAATGTTTCAAGCAAGATATCTGGAGGATGCTAAATTTTGTCAACACAGCTTCCTCAAGATTTGGCTTTATAGATAAAGGCAGCCACATAGTGAAATAAAGTCCTCATCAGAAGGACCAATTCTGGTTCTGCGACATCCTAGCTCCATCCTTGGTCAAGTGACAACCCTTCTGAGTCTCCACATCATCTTCTGAAAAGTGGAGCCTATACTCACCTGGCAAAGCTGTTGTTCCTGAGAGCAAATGAACTAACACTCGGGTCTCATAACATTACCTGGGAGGGAATTGGTGCTCAATAGATGTTATTCTCGTCTCTGCCCAGTGAGGTTAATTCCAAGCATCCAGGGTTCCTTTTCTCTCTTGTGAATATATGACTGGGTGTGCATTTGTTAAAGAAGTCATATATAAGCACAGAGGTCCTAGAAGGAGGTCTTCGTGGCATTTATAAATCTTTTGTTTAATTTCTGGGTTCTAGAAGTTGTTTCCTTTGTTTGTATAAATGACACTTCATAATTATTTGTTACTAAGTACAATCTAGGCACTCAATCAATGAATTAAAAAACCAAATGTGTGAACAGGTTTGCAGACATTTTATTTGTAGTAATTAAAACAGAAACAGTTTAAATAACTAAGATCAAGAAAATAGTTTAGAAACTCATATTAAACAAAAGTGCACCCCTTACTATTTACTTGTGAAGTCTGTAGAGAAATATGATATTATGTATATGAAACAGTGTTAAGAGGATAAAACAGTCTCTAGCAATTGCATGGTTTATGTATGCACATTATAAGAATTATATAGGTAAGACGTGTAGGGAGATGGACCAGAAGATAAAATGTAAAATGCGACACAGAGACTGTTACAGTCTGGTGGAACTGAATGATACTTTTGTCAAAGTGTTGCTATATATTTTCAATGAAAAAATGCATTTTTGATTGCACGCTATTTTCAGAAAACAAATTGTACTTTTAAAAGTACTTTACATATGATCTTCAAATTTAATTTTAAAAACCTGTGACTACTTTCATTCAAAAATAGCTCTCAGTGTACCTACCAACCTGAGCAATTTGGTCCTAGCAACTGGATCTAGTCATTCATTCATTTCTCTTCTCTTTACTGAGTGCCCTCTGAATGTTAGGTTCTGTGCTCTAGGTAATAGCATGAGAAATCAGGACCTCGTCCTCAGGGGCTTGTGTTCTAGCGGGGGAGACAGACAATAAATGATTACAAAATACATAATATAATTTCCAATAGTGGTCAGTAATATGGAGACAGAACCGAGCATGCGGTGCAGGGCTGAAGATCTAATCAAAGCTAAGATCCAGGATATAACTTAGTTTGTGTACAAAATATGAGATGAGGATGGTACCTTATTGGAAAAATAAGCCTCTCTGTCCATAGTAGGTTGACAAATTTTGAATTACTTAGTTTTAGTCGAGAATAACCTTCTGAGGCCAGGCTGATCAAAGGACAGATTTAGAAGGCGCATCTTACTGACCGGTTCTTGTGTTGTCTTTTCAGTTTTCAGTGAGGACCTTCACTCCAGCCTGTACTTTGTCAATGCATCTCTGCAAGAGGTAGTGTTTGCGAGCACCACGGGGACCCTGGTGCCCTGCCCCGCTGCGGGCATCCCTCCTGTGTCTCTCAGATGGTACCTAGCGACGGGCGAGGAGATCTACGATGTTCCCGGGATCCGCCACGTCCACCCCAACGGCACTCTCCAAATTTTCCCCTTCCCTCCTTCAAGCTTTAGTACCTTAATCCATGATAATACTTATTATTGCACAGCTGAAAATCCTTCAGGGAAAATTAGAAGTCAGGATGTCCACATCAAGGCTGGTGAGTACCATTCTTGGGCTTTATTCCCTCTGTGTCTATTTGGGGTGGTGGTGGGCATTGACGATTAAAAAAGGCCATCAGTTGAGAACCAATAAAAGCCTTGTCATCATTCATTCTGACACTGCTGACGGCTTCTTGAGATGTCAGAGCATCCCTTGATGAATTTCAGAGTGCCTTACATTGCTGGAACTAAAACTTGAAATTAGTGATATCAAGTTGCTAAGGTCTAAAATTCTATCGTAAACTTACTGTATTTTGAACAATTGATACTCTAACTCAAACTTTCAGTGTCTCAAACCCAGTGGGTTTGCTTCTTGCCCCACTCTTCCCACTTGCCTCACCATACCCAGTCCTGGAGGCAGACAGTGGAGGGAGTGGGGAAGAGAAAGCGAGAAAAGAAGACAGAGAATCTAACTGGAATAAAACCACAGCATCAAGGTGTAATATGACTGAAACAGAATCAGTCTGATATTCTTGAATTCCTTGTGAAATTAAAAAAAAAAGAGCTATTGTAACATGTTTGACTATGTCACATGTTGCAGGAATGGTGTCAATGAATAAATCCTGAATTGGTTATGTTGCTTTTAAGAACATACTGCATGTTTTTTAAAATTGCATTGCTACAAGTCAAACCAGGAATACAGTCTGAGATCCACAGACATCAAAAGTTATATGAACAGGACATATTGGGCCATTCTATAGATTTAACAAAGCCCTGAAAAACAAACTCACAGCCAGACTCCAGTTAGCAAATAGTGTTTTAATTTTTTTTTTTAAGCCTATTGTTTCAAATACTACAGTAGACTGACACAATATAATGGCAGGGCAGAGATTGCAACTTTGATTGTTATCTTAGGCAGCAGGTGGCTGGGGGAATTTTGTAGTAATTTCTTCCACAAGTGAGGAGGTGCTACTTGAAGAAATCACAACATGAGCAAAATATGAAATGTTTCTGAACTCCCGCATATAATCTTTGATGTAAGCGATCAAACATTAGACTATGACTCATTCTGCTAGCTAGTCATTTTCCCAACTGTATTTTGATCTTCCTGACGTGCTCATGAATTCCAAGACTTGCACAAAAATGCACTTAAGAATGGAAGAAAAGGATACCGGCTTTAATCAAGAGATAGGAAAAATTGATGCCCAAATAATTAAAGTAAAGCAAATGAAATTTGTATAGAGACTTCTAAACTTGACAAACAGGGAGATATAATGAATGCTTTTACTTGGCAGGCTGAACATTTTAATGATGTGTTATAAAAACATATTTGTAATCTACAAAGTGCCACTTATAGAGAAACCTGGAACTTCAAAAAGCTGTGCTTGTATGTGTTAATGATATTTGTGTCTCGGGTTTCCCATCAGATAAAGGAATTAAATGCTTATTCATGTTTTATCTGCTATTTTCTAAATTTGTCATGGAATTGATTGTTTTTGCATGACACTGAAATTTTTAGAGGGATAGAAATTGTATCCTCTTTTCTGGCAGCTAGCCCCTCTCCCACGTAGTTTGTTATTGCTGTTTATGTGCTGGTATTGTTGACATCTGAAGTCCAACCAAATATGAGTCCAGCACACTCATGATTACTGTGCCAATTTGAACTTACAAGATGGACAGTCGTGTCGTCCAAATGAAATTTCTTTTCTCATTTAATTTTACTTCTTATTATGAACACATTGTGATTTTAATAATCTTTTAGATTATTTATCAGATGCTTCAAAATCTGGTTTACTATTTTTATGTAGATGGTAGTATGGAACTGGATGGCTGCTTAGAAGGGCAGGCAAGGGACGTTTATGTCCCCCAATGCTGGCTGTAGTGCAGGTTTGAGTAGAATGAGCACTGACTCATGGGGTGTCCTTCTGTGTATCAGGTCATCCTAAACGTCAAAATGTCCCTCTAGATTGGTGTTGGGATTTTCCTGTAATAATCCATTAGGGAAAATGACTTTCTCATCTCTCCTTTGGCAGTACAGGGAATTCTTATTCTTAACAGTTTTCAGCAACTTTGCCCTAGGTCTGGCTGTCAACAAAAGAAGGATGGTTCACCTATCCTGTCTCATTAATCAGCAATTCTAGCTCTTCTCTCACATAAGATGCTTCATGTCCCTTTCTGTTCTGAGGACTGGAATGCAGATGGACCACTTGAAATAGTTCTGCCCCTTGCCCATTGCTGTATTTACTGGTTAGCAAACAGTAATCAGCTATATGACCTTGGGCAAGTAAAAAAAAAAAAATCTGGTCATTGTTTCCTCCTTAGTAAACTGTGGTTAATGACATTTGGGACTTCTGCTTATAGCCAAGATGGAGTAGCAGAGACCAAATTTGCTATATTATCTGAAACAATAACGAACAGACAAAATACATAAAGCAATAGTTTTCAAGACTGGTCATCAGGTAATGAAGGAAAGTGATCCTTGAGAAACTGGAAGAAACAGCTGAGCCCTGTGATTGCCCCAATTTACTGTCTTAAGTTTCCAGATGGAGGGCACAACCTGTACATGAAGTGTTATAGCAGCTTTATTCATAATTGCCAAAAATTGGAAGCAACAAAGATGCTCTTCAGTATGTGAACGGATAATGACAATTCTCTCTCCTTGACTAAAAGTTAGACTCTTCTGAGTCCTCTTCTTGACTAGTCCTTGACCTTGACCTTCTGTGTCTGTCCTCCTCGAGCCCAGTTTTAGTGAGACTCAGGCTAAGTTATCCCCCACCTCTGGAATCTGATCAAGTTCCTCATCTTACCTTAGATATATAAGTCTTTGGCTTGCCTTTGGCAAGAATCTCCCTAGTCTTGATATCTCCTCTTAGTAATTTCCCATCCACTGACCCCCTCACTCTGTCCATTGTCAATAAATCTGCACTTGTCCTTGGCATAGTCATAGTTGAGAAAAATTCCTCTCCCGTATTGAAATAGTCGTGACCCCTATTGCAATAGTCTTGAGTGAATTCTTCCTTTACTTTTCAACAAGCATCAGAATAATTTTTCTTTAACAATAAACAAACTGGTATATCCATACAATGGAATATTATTTAGTGATAGAAAGAAATGAGCTATCAAACGATGAGAAGACATAGAGGAATCTTGAATTCATATTATTACATGACGTAGCCAATCTGAAAAGGCTACATAGTATATGATTCCAACTCTATGGCATTCTGGAGAAGGCAAAACTATAGAGGCAGTAAAAAGATTATTTGTTGCCAGGGGTTAATGGGGAGGGAAGGAGGATGAATAAGTGGGTTATGGAACATTTTTAGGGCAGTGAAACTATTCTGTGTTATACCTTAATGGTTGATGCATGACATTATTCATAGAACTGTACAACACATAATCAACCTTAATGTAAACTATGGGCTTTAGTTAACAATAATGTATAACTATTGGTTCATCAATTATAACAAATGTTTCACACTAATGCAAGATGCTAATAATGAGAGAAACCATAGGGGGCGGGGAGAGGGAGCATATGGGAACTCTCTGTACTTGCTGTGAAATTTTTAAGTAAACCTAAAACTGCTCTGAAAAATAAAATCTATTCCAAAAAACCCAAAAATATTTCAAGTAGCTTAATATACAAATAGGATCCCCAGAGGAATGGATGGTGAAATCAAAAAAGGAGTTCAAGAAATACTGGCCAAAATTTTTCAAATTTGATACAAACTATAAACCCACAGATCCAAGGAGCTCAACACACCACAAGCATAAGACACATGAATAAAAAAACACCAAGGTACATCATAATCAAATTGCTCAGGACCAAGGATAAAGAAAAAATTTTAAAACAGTCAATGAAAAAAGACACATTACACACAGAGGAACAAACACAGGGATGACAGCATATTTCTCATCAAAACCAATGTGAGAAAACAGTGAAGCAGCATCTTTAAAGTACTGAAAGAAAAGTAGTCTGTAAATCTAGAAATCTATGTCCAGTGGAAGTATCTGTCAAAACTACATGTGAAATAAAGGCTTTTTTGGCACACAAAAGCTGAAAGAATTCATCAGCAGCTGACTCTCGCCCTACTAGTGATCTTAAAGAAAGTCCTGTAATCAGAAGAAAAATGACACCTGATGGAATCCTGGATCTACTCCAAGGAAAGAAAAATAACAAAAATGATTACATAGGTAAATAAATTATATTTTTTTGTTATTTGAAATTCTTTAAAAGATAGTTGACTGTTTAAACACAATAACAAGGTCTTGTGGGGATCGTAACATAAGTATAAGTAAAATATATGACAACAATAGCATTAAGGACTGGAGTAAAGATGTGGAAGAATAATATTGTAAGGTTCTTTTATTATACGTGAGGTTGTATAATGTATACTATAATATACAGGTATATAGATATCTATTGTAAAACCTAAAGCAACCACTAAAATAACAAAACGGAGAGTTACGGCTAATAAGCCAACAAAGGAGAAAAAAATGGAATCATTAAAAAAAATACTCAATCCAAAACAGAGAAGAAAAGAACAGGAAAAAGGAAACAAAGAACAGATGGTAAAAATAGAAATCACATAACAAGATGATAGACTTAAACTAACCATACCAATACTCGCATTAAATGTAAATGCTCCAGTCGTCTGAATTAAAGGGCAGAGATTACCAGATTAGATTCAAACACTGCTTAAAAGAAATGCACTTTAAATATAAAGATGCAAATATGTTAAAAGTAAAAGGATGGGAAAAGATATACTATGCTCATCAAATCAAACAAATCTAATCAAAAGAAAATATCAGAATAAAGCTGAAGTCACTACATTAATATCAAATGAAGTGTATTTCTGAGCAAAGAATATTACCAGAGCTAAAGAAGTTCATTTCCTAATATAAAAGAGGTCAGTTAATTAGGAGGATATGACTATTCTAAATATTTATGCACCTTAGAACTTCAAAATACATGAAGTATTTCTTCAACATGAACTTCCAGGAGAAAGAGACAAATCAAAATTTATAGCTGGAGATTTCAATACCCCTCTCTTAATAGCTGGCAGAAGTAGACAAAATCAGCAAGGATAAAGAATACTTGAATGACACTATGAATCAACTTGACCCAACTGACATTTAAATAAAGAACATTCATCCCAAAATAGCACAACACACATTCTCTTCAAGGAACCACGGAAATTTACTAATATAGACGACATTATGGGCAATGAAGCAAGTCTCAGATGATTTTTTTAAAAAAAATTGTCATATCAAGTACGTTCTTTGACTACAATGGAATTAAATTAGAAACCACTGACATTAAGATCTCTGGGAAATCCCCATATGTTTGGGTACTAAATAACCCACTTCTAAATGATCTGTGTAAAAGAAAAACTAGAAGGTATTTTGAACTGAATAAAAATGAAAGCATAATATTTAAGAATTTTGGGGATGCCACTAAAACAATACTTAGGGGGGAAATTTATGGCTCTAAAAACCTACATTAGAAATGAAAAACAGTCACAAATAGTGATCTCAGCTTCCATCCTAAAACTAGAAAAGAAGAGCAAATTAGAACCAATATAAGCAGAAAGGAAATAATAAAGATCAGAGTGAAAATCAATAAATTGTAAAACAGGAAATCTATGAAGCCAAAGACAAATTACCCATGTCAAGAATGAGGAAGGTTACGTCAGTATATATTCAACAGATACTAAAATGATAATAAGAGAATATTGGGAATAAGTGTATGCCAATAAACTCAACAACTTAGATGAAATGAGAAATTCCTTGAAAGATGTTAAATACCAAAACTCATTCAAGAAGAAATAAACTGAACAGTTCCTTTTTTTTTTTTTAAAGTTGGCCCTGAGCTGACATCTGTTGCCAATCTTTCCTTTTCCCTTTTTCCTTCTTCTTCTTCTCCCCGAAGCTCCCCAGTATATAGTTGTATATTCTAGCTGTAGTCCGTCTATTTCCTCTATGTGGGATGCCACCCCAGCATGGCTTGATGAGTGGTGCTAGGTCTGTGCCCAGGATCTGAACCAGTGACACCCTGGACCACCAAAGCAGAGCACGTGAACTTAACTACTCAGCCATGCAGCCAGCCCCTGAACAGTTCTATATCTATTAAAGTATTTGAATTTGAATTCCCTACAATGAAATTCCATGTTCAAATGGCTTCACTATGGAATTTCACCAAACATTTAAAGAAGAAATAATAAAAATTCTGCACAAATTCTTCCATGAAACTGAAGAGGAGAGAATACTCAAATCATTTTATGAGCCCAGTATTACTGTGATACTTACACAAAGCAAAGACATCACAAGATAAAAACTACCGACACATATTCCTCATGAATATAGATGTAAAAATTCTGAACAAAATTTTAGCAAATTGAATCCAACAACATATAAAAAGAATAACACATCATGACCATGTTGGGCTTATCTCCAGAATGCAAAGTTGGTTTCACATTTGAAAATTAATTGAGGTAATTCACCACATTAACATATCAAAAATAAAAGCCATGTGATCATTTCAATAGATACAGAAAAGCACTGACAAAATACAACATCCACTTATGATAAAGACTGTCAGAAAACTAGGAGTAAAAAGGAACTTCCTTAGCCTGCTAAAATGCAAATACGAAAATCCTGCTATAGCTCCCATCATACTTAATGGGGAAAGAGTAAGTGTTTTTCTGCAAAGATGAAGAAAAAAAACAAGGATGTGTGTTCTCACCGCTTCTATTCAATATTATACTGGAGTTTGTAGCCATGGCAAGAAAATATGGCAAGAAAAATAAATAAAAGGAATTCTGATTGCAAAGAAAGAAGGTCGCCAGTCTTTATTTTTACATAACTGTTATCAATGCAGAAAACCTGACAGAATCTACCAACAAAGCTACTGGAACTAATAAGTGAAGCTATTTAAATGACAGTGTACAAATTCAGTACACACATACATATAAATTGTAGCTATAAATTTAAAAAAAATGCTATTTATAGGGCCTGGCCTGGTAGCATAGTGGTTAAGTTCGTGTACTTCCCTTTGGCGGCCTAAGGTTTCGCAGTTGCGGATCCCAGGCGCAGACCTACATACCACTCATCAGCCATGCTGTGGTGGTGTCCCACATACAAAATAGAGGAGGATTTGCACAAATCTTTAGCTCAGGGCCAATCTTCCTCACACACACAAAAATAGTATTTATAATGGTATCAAAAACAAGAAATACTCGAGGGTAAATCCGATCCAAAATGTGAAAGACCTATACATTGAAAATTGCAAAACATTGCTAAGAGGAATTAAAGATGTAAATAAAAGGAGAAAAATAGTTTTTTTTCATGGCTTGGAGGATTCAGTATTGTTAAGATGTCCGTTCTGCCCAAAATGATCTATAGATTCAATACAATCCCAATGAAAACCCCAGTAACCTTTTTTTATTAACAAATAAAAATTGATGAGTTGATTCTAAAATTTATATGTAAATACAAAGGACCTAGAATACCCAAAAGAACCCTGAAAAATAAACAATAATTTAAGAGGGCTAATGCTATTTTAAGACTTATTTAAAGATGAATATTATAAGTATAAGTAATAGAACAGAACAGAATCCAGAAATTGACCCACATGTATATAGATAACTGAAATTTGACAAAGGTGCAAAGAGAATTCAGTGAAAAATGGATAGTCATTTTAACGAATGATGCTGGAAAAATTTTATATCCAAATGCAAACAAATAAGCTTCAATCTATACTTTGTGCTGTATATAAAAATTAACTCAAAATGGATCATAGATGTAAATATAAACTTTTTTGAAGAAAAATGGGAGAAAATCTTTGCAATCTTGGGTTATGCAAAGATTTCTTAGGTATGACACCAAAAGCACAATCCATAAAAAGAACAAATTGTTATTTTGGATTTTATAAAATTAAAAGCCTCTGCTCCTTTAAAGACACTGTTGGGAGAGTAAAAAGGTAGGCAACCACCTGGGAGAGAATACATCCGAGATATATATCTGTTAAAGGGCTTTTATTCAGAAATGTGATGAAATCTAAAAACTCAATTGTAAGAAAACAATCATACTATAATAAATGGGTGAAAGATTTGGAGAGATACTGCAACAAAGAAGATATGTAGTGGCTAGTAAGTAGTGGAAAGATGCTCAACATCATTAGCCTTCAAGGAAATGCAAATTAAAACCACAATGAGATAGATATATCCACAAGTTTGAAATTAAAAACAGTGATGAGAAGTGTTGCTGAGAATATGCAGCATCTGGGACTGTCATACACTTCTGGTGGGAATGTAAAATGGTACAGCCTCATTGGAGAACAGTTTGGCAGTCTCTTAAAAAGATAAATATACACCTACCATATATTCCAGGCATTCTGTTCTTAGGTATTTGCTCAAAATACATGTCCACACAAAGACTTTTACATGAATGTTCATAGCAGCTTTGTTTGGAATAGCCAAAATTAGGTCAAAGCCCATCATTAGATGAATGAGTAAACAAATGGTGGTTTATTCATACAATTAAATGAAAAGGAATGGGCTATTGGTAAGCACAGTAGCAGAGAGGAATCTCAAAATAATTACACTGGGTGAAAGAAGCCATGTGAAAATGTATGTACTATATGATTTCGTTTATTTAAACTTCTAAAACATGCAAATTAATCCTTAATGATGGAAAGCACATCAGCAGTTGACTGGGAAGGGGTAGGAAGGAGGGAATACAAAGGAGGACAAATAATCTGTTTGGATGATGCCTCATTTATTATCTTAATTGTGGTGGTGGCTTTATGAGTGTGTACATACATCACAACTAATCAATAAACATGTAGTTTATTGTATGCCAATTATATCTTGATAAAGTTGTTTTAAGAAAAGGCAAGTGATAACACTTGGCTGACCTGTTTTCTTAAGAAAGTTGTCTTAATGTTCATATAATAATGGTAGCTAAGAATAGTTGCATATATGGCAGACATCTCTACCTCTCCACCCAGCCCACGATAACCCCCTAACTGTCTTGCCTCCACATCACACAAAATGGTCTTGAACCCCTGGACACAGGTGATTGTACTGAGGGAGAGCAGTTAACCAAGCTGGTTATCAGTTCCCCTACCCTCTGAATTTGACATTGAAATCTTGAGAGAGAGTCCATCTCTCCTCAGGATGCTTGGGAACTATGGGCCAGGCACCTTCTATCCTCTATGTGGGCCAGAAAAACAGAAGAAGCCTGTCTGCGGGAAAAGAGAAGGATGAAGCCAGAATCAAAGAGGGACAGGCTGCGATGCCCTTCCTAGGGCTCAATTGCAGGTTCCAGAGCTCCTGATGTGTTCAGAGGATGCTTCCTATCTCAGCCAAGGGTAGCTCAAGTAGGCTCCTCTGGCCAGCGATCAGAGAGACTCACCGAATATGATGATTATGTGCTGGACATTGTGCCAAGTACTTTAAAGTCATTCTCTATTTCAATCTGCACAAGAACCCCGTGAGGTAGATGTTATTTCCATTTTCAGATGAAGGAAATAGAAGCCTCTGTGAGCCTGTTGTTGGCTGCCCATAGCCAACTGGGAGCTGGTTTAGCTAAAAGGCGCTGGGCCAGTGCCTCAGAGTCTCTGGAGCACTCGGTGCTCATTTTCACCTTTCGTCTTCTCCCTCTTTCCTCTCTGCCTTCTAAGTCCCTCCTGCCCTTCTGGACCAGCTCAAGTGCCTCCTTCCCCCCAGCTCCTCACAGGGACCTCATGCCACCCTTCCTTAGATTCCTCTCTCCTCTGCCACTCTCAGTCCCGTGAACCTCAGCCTTTCACTCTTTCCTTCTAGCTCTTCTGCCATGTGAATTTTCTCTCTTTCTGCAGCTCATCATTCCATAAATGTGAGGATCTCCATAGTCCCCGAGACAGTGCTTCACCTGAGAGTGTACTCAACATGTACTGAATATTTAGGGCATCTCACAAGTATTTAGGTAATCAGCCACAAAATAAAATAGAGCAAAAAAACCAATTTCTCTGAAAGTGATGTTCCTCGAGATCACACTGTACCTCAGATCACCATCTCCCAACCAGGAAAGACAACAGGCATGAACCCAGATCCCTGCCCCAAGTCCTCTGGTGTTCCACAGAAATCCACCACATGGGCATCTCTTTCTGTTTTATCACTTAGGAATCAAGGGGGTTAGGAACAATCCGAATCTGACCCCTCAGGAGAGGGAGGGCCACTGAGGCATGCCTTCCCTGGCAGTACCCAATGCTCCAGACTCTCCTCACTCACCTGCATCCCGTCCTCCCCCATCCTCTGGTTGCTGCATAGACAGAATTCGGATCAGGACTGACTTCACGGGATGGGACCCGTGCAGTCCCACGGGGCCCAGTGCTGAGAAGGGCCTTGTGCTCAGGCTTAACTCTCTCCTGTTGCCATCTTGAAATATTAAGGCTTTATCTCCCCATTTGTGTTTCATAAGTGGCATGCGGTACGACAGCAGAACATGCTCCAGGGACCTACAGTTTCAGCTCTTGCAGGGTCCTGCCTCATGCCAGCTCCCCGGGAAGGGTTCTGAACCGCCCTCTCCCCAGTCTTCGAGTGCCCAGAGCCCCACTTAGCCTCCACCTCCCTAACCGCACCCAATGACCACTCCTGTCCTGCTAATCCTTGGTGCTCTGGCCTTGCCTGGCCCCCGCCTCCACCCCTGTCCAGCAACCACCGCCACCCTCCATCCTGGTGGGGGCCTGGGTGGCGTGTGGGTAGGAACAGGTGCACGCACGCTGAAGTGGGGCACAGTGGAAACCATTCATGCCCCAAGCTAGCGGCACCACAGCTCATTTAGACAGCAACTTGCTGGGGGCAAGCCTCATGTCCTTCCATCCAGAGACTAAGAGCATCCACACATGGAGGTTGCGATTCCTTAGCGGTTGCTTGTCCATTGGGGGTTGGGACAATGGGCATGTGGAAGGGTAGATTGCCTCTCTCATCCCTGGCCAGGGCATAGCGCATCAGCCTAGAGACTGGCAGGAAGGGGCCCTGCAGCTGGCGGGCTGTTTGCGCCGAGTGGAGTGTGGTCCAGGGAGCCTGTGAGGCTCTGTGCTTGCTCGGCGATGATCCCTGCACTCCAGGGAGTGTGACATGAAGTAGCAAATAAAAAACACCATGACAGATTGAGAGAAAGACCATAGAAGAAAGGAAAAGTCTTATATTTTAGCGTCTTTAGTGGCCCTTTCCCCCTCCATTTTAAATAAAGGGCCCTGGATTTTCAATTTGCCCTGGGCCCCACCAATTATGTGGTTGGCCTGATTTGGTTAAATTAATTTCCATAGTCAAATGTGAAATGAGACCATTCCTTGGTTACTGATATTTACGTTTTAAAGGATTTTTCCATTCAAAAGGATGAAGTCTGACAGAGAGGGATGGGTACTACCACTGCCCATCAGCTGTGTCATCCCTTACTCACCACATAGGCTGGTTTTTCCCCAAAGTCCCATCACTGTAGATTCTCGCTGCTGATCCCCTTACCACGTTAGCTCTTACAGAAAGATTTCAAAGCTTGTAGATTTGACTAAGGAGAACTAGAATGGCTATAGTGGACACTGTGGGCAGCCCTTGAGTCAGAACCCCCAGCATCTATGCTGGTTGCTAAGAACTTGGATCTGCAGCCTTCCAAGGATCGCTTGTGCCCAGGAGCAGCTTCACACAGACAGAGAGCGGAAGTGCCTGGGAATGCCAGGCTCCTGGGACCAGCCCCCACCAGAGAGAAACTGCTCTCAGATGACAAAGTCCCAGCTCCTGGGCATAGAGTGGGAGGAGCTCCCCTCAGGATCAGGCTGAAGCTGGGACTCCCCTGATATCACACCCTGGCTTGGCTGCTTTGTCTCCCCTGCCCTCCTTCCCTCAGCCTTAGCAATCAAGTCCTTAATCAATCAATTGGACCCAACCCCTTATCTCAGGGTCTGCTTCTGGGGAAACCCCAATGTAGGACACAAAGCACGATCTTAGGTAAGGCTGTCTTATAATGCAAATGCCAATCACATTTAAAACGAGGATTAGTCTTTTCCTGTATCTTAGATTTCTAGCCCAGTCTGTGTGACAATGATTAGTAGTAGTTGGATACAGATTGAAGACCAAATCTACACAAGCCTTTTGGGAGGCTTACAATGACCCTGGGAGACATATATTGTGCCGTGAGAGGTATAAACCAGTAGATAGCAGTGTTGGCTTCTGAAGTTGTGGGTCCCTCAGTAATAAACATTTCTCCATTAATGAGATAGAGATCTCTAATGAAAACCCAAGTTGCTTTTTTAAACAATAGATAGTGGCTATAAATTCAAATGTAGATACATGTCTTTTCTACAATAGGATTAGAAGTACTCTCAAAAGGGAAGCTCTGTGTTTCCATTTATTCATTATCCAAATATTTATTGACCACCTACTATGTGCCAAGCATAGTTAGAAATCCTAAAATAAATTTTTAAAGACTTGGTGCGTGGTCTGTGTTTGCGGAGTGAATGATAAATTGAAGGGGTGGAGAATTTCCGTCCACATCGCATTTTCTCTGAGCTCAGTAGGGTCCAGTGCATCGTAGTTGTATCACTGCTTCAAGAAGATCTGGGCTCCATGGGGCTGGCTTGGGAGATAGGGAGGAGAAAAAGTCACAGAGATTTTAACCTGTGACTGCTGCCATGGTCCTGGTGCTGGTGAGGCCAGTGGGCAGCTGAAGGGGAGAGGACACTTCTTGGCATGTGTATAGGTGCCCGGGACTGAGGGGTTCCTGGATGCCAGACTTTGGGTGCTAACAGGGGAAGTCCCAGTTGGTCACCCTATATTTGTGGTTCCCGTCACAAGGCCTAGTGCTTGACTGCATGTCCTGTGGGAAGGTACTTCCTCTGTCCCCATATGGGCATTTTCTCTCATCCCTGCTCTTTTCTGACTGAGACGTGGGACTAGCCTCCCTTTTCTTGATTTCTATTAAAAGTTCCCTCACCTGAGCCATTTGTTTACTGAAGGTTTGGGGAGATGGAGTGATTTTATAGTTCAGACACAAACATCACACAGACACAAACTTAAATTGGACTCATACACCTGCTCAGGTGACCTGGACCCTGCAATAATGGGCTCTCTCTTCAGCCTTTGCCGTGCTGTCCAGTGCCCCCTTCTCATCTATTCTCTACCCTTTTCCTCGTCTGTCTTCTACTCTCCACCATGCCCAAATTCTCATTCGTTAATGCTTTTGATTGGTTTACTTGTCTCTGTTGCCTCTCTCCAACCTGTGATCATAGACCTCCACTCTCCCCAAAGGGGTTATTTATTGAGGTGCTTGCCTGTGCAAAGTCAGTTCCTGCCACTGTGTGTAATGACGATGTTTCTGAGCTCAGGCTCTTGGGCACCCTGACTGCCCGCCTAGTGGGCCTCCCACAGGAGGCGTGGAATGGCCACCCGGAACAGCACATCAGCCAGGATGTGCACATGGAGTGCAGGGATGAGATCTTCTTTAAAAAGATTCCCAAACTTCTGCAAATCTCTCTGGTTTGAGATAGGCATGAAAAAGTTCTCCCAGTTGGGAAGATATTAAATACTAAAGTTAAAAATGGGGACTGTGGAATAATACTCTTATTAACGGCATACTCTAAAACTGAAATACTCAGCCTCTCACAGAGCTAGCACCAATCTCAAAAATACTTCTTCTTCAGCATTATTTACCTCTGCCTTTTAGATTTTCCTTTAGAAATTCACTCCTATCTTTGCTGGTATGTTAATTTCTTTTGAAATTCATTTTATGGCCAGTTTTCTTGACACATATTTGTCCAATAAATGACTAAAACTTGAAGAGTTGATTAGGTAGTAGAATAATTTGTCTCTATGGGTATCTTAGAAAATCACAGATTTGTAGAATTCAGACCTTGGATATCTTCCTGTCTCAGTGTTCTCATTTTAAATGTGAGGAAAATGAAGCTCTGGAGAAGTAAGGCTTGCACCCATATTTATAGAGCTGGAAGGGGGCAGAACTTGAATCAGACGCACCGATGTCTCCTTATCCAGCAGACAGAGGTCTTCCGCCCATCAAGGGATGGCATAAAGCTAACTCTGGGTGTTGGGGCCTGTAACCTCACCCAACCTGATCCTGAGTGCTTTGTCTACATGAACTGACTGAGCGATCACAATTGCCCTATGTGGTAGATAGGATCATCAAAATCCCCACTACACAGATGGCGCCAGAACTTGCTCACTGCGTAAATGGTAGGGCTGGCATTAGCACCTAGGCAGTGGGGTTTGCAGAATGGGCACGTAACCCCAGCACCACCCTGCCTCTAGCCCGGACGTCTAGTTCATGGAAGTCCCCTGCGAGTGCTTTCTGGGCTGCTCCTCTTGCTGGGGGTGGTTGGGCAGGCTCCTTAATCAGCATCCTTCCCTAAGAGATGGGAAGCAGAATATTTGCTCCCAAAACTGCTTTGCAACTGTCGTTGAAAAAAATTTACTCATAAAGAGTTATGTTATTGTCAGATCGTTTTCAAGGATTCCCAGGAGAAGTTGCCTTTCTTGAATTTTTTAATTCTTTTTCTTTATAGTCAGAGAATTCTTCCTTAGTCCTCAGAGAACACGGAGAGCATCATCATAACTTTCCCATCATGACTTCTTTTAAGAAGCTACTTCTCAATTCAAGGTGCATTCAGATGAACTGGTTTTAGGTGTTCTCTTTGGTCCTTTAGCATATAGTGTAGTTTATTGTTAATGGATGGAAATTTAAGACATAAAATGTAGGTTTCTTTGGATCTTTTTCCGATAAACCTATCTGATGCAATTATTATATGTAAGATACAATGTATATATTCAAATGAGATGCTCTGAGAATGAACCGTTGACTACGTGTGTCACTGAGGGTCCTCTTCTTGCCTTCCAGTTTTACGGGAGCCCTATACAGTCCGTGTGGAGGACCAGAAAACCATGAGAGGCAATGTCGCGGTCTTCAAGTGCATTATCCCCTCCTCGGTGGAGGCGTACATCACTGTCATCTCATGGGAGAAAGACACTGTTTCACTCATCTCAGGTAGGCTTTGCGCTCCCAGGGCGCAGGGTGCTGGGCTCACCTTCTCCCAGGTTGCTTCAGGTATCGAATCGGGTCTCCATCTATGCGTTCATCATAATCAAGAATTAATATACTTAAGATTGATGCTATTTTATGATTGCATGATATCAATGTTTTATATTGCTTTATGTGGCTCAATTCAGATATTCTTCAGTGAATTACTGATGGAAAGAAATGAGTTACTTGCACTATATGTATACGTTATATGACTTTTATGAGGACGTTTTGGTTTATTTCTGCTCCTGAAAATAGGGAGTAGAATTGTTGTGTCTGTGAGAGACCTCAGCAATACACTTAGGACTGATATTCTGAAACTATAATCTGGAAAAGGGAACCCCTGATTTCATGCTGTTTTGACCCTTTCAAATGTCTTAAGAGTTATGTGGTATCCTTGATCACTTTCTTAAAGATTGTATTCAGAATATATATTCAGCCCTGAAATATATATATTTGTATGTAAATAGTTTCTTGTTTTCTTTTTGGTATCTAGAAATGGCACAACTGAAATTTGGTCTCTAAGACCTTATGGTTCTTCTTTCCTCGTGGGTTTTAAGTTGATTTCTTGCTGCATGGTATTCACTGGGAAAGGCCATGTGGGCACACTGTCCAGTGCTCCTGTTTTACACGTCTTTGGATAATGACTGTAGGCTGCTTTTGGAAAAGAGTCGTGATGAGCATTGAATGTGGCATGATGCATTATAAATGACTGCTTCTCTTTATATGTCTTTCTGTATGTGTGTGCACACACACATTTTAGTGTAATTCTTGAATACCACCAAAATTTGGTCAATTTCTAGAAATCACTCATTTGAACTGAACTCTCATGGTGACACATCATTGTTGTTTTTCAGCTTGATTTGCTAGAGAGTATAGGCTACTATACAACAAAGACCATTAAAAGAAAGATAAAACCATTAAAAGGTCCAAATCAAAAATGAAATCTTTGGTCTTTAAAGTGCATTACAGTAATCTAGGATGTGTCCAGCCTTTCTTATTTTATCATATTTAAGTGAGTTCAAAGTCCTTCGTGCTTCACTGAACAATAAACTCCTTGCTGTTACGTTGATTCATCGTCATAATTTGTTAACTGAGTATTGAAAAAAGTGCTAAGCTTAAGAACTGAAATCTGATCGCAATAATCAGAATAGAGACTCACCTGTACACTTTGATTTGCTTATTTGGATTCTTTAATGGTCTTAATTGCTTCTCTTTAGAGGTCATTTTAGTTTCTTGATGGCAAATGGAGAGATTTGATGACAAGTCCGTCTGGCTGAGCCCAGAGGCAGAGCTTGTGGGTTCAGGGAGAGGAAGAATTTGGGGCAATATTTGCAATCTCCCACACTCAGGGGTCTAGGCTGATGGAGGCTCTGCCATCTTATAATAGTCATCAAACACAACCTCAGGGTCTGCCCTGGATGGAGAAGAGAGCAAAGGAGAATTATAAACTGCCTCCATGTGCTTCCACCTGGAGGTGACATATGTCATTTCTGTCCATATTTAATTGGCCAAAACAAGTCACATGGCCGTGTCTGACTTCAATGAGGCATGTGCCTGGAAGGAGAGAGCAACTGGAAATCTGGATGAGAAATAGAAATATCTACCATGAGGTTTATATATATATAATATAGATTTTGTATAGGTTTTTATTATATATATGTAATATAATGTAATGTGTGTGTTCTTGTGTTTCCTAGACATCTTTGGTTAGTGAGATGCTCATATCCAGGTTTCACCTTTTTGCAATCTATGTGAATAGATTTTTTTCTCCTTCCAACATGAACCTAATTCAATAGAATAAAAGGAATTTTGTATATAATGAGTAGAGAGGATGCTGACATGCAAATACAGAGTTAGTGTCTTTTAGATGAGAGCTGATGTCTCTCACGTCCTCTCCTCAGTCATGCACTTGAGCTTTAATCCTTTGGCAAAATTTTAAAAGCAACAACAGATACCATGGATAAGCACGTGGCTTTTCTGTATTCACAAAAGCATCCAGAAAACCAATATTTTATGGGCGGTTGTCTCATTAAAGGATACATCAATAGGAAATTTCTGTTTGTTTGTAAGTAAGCCATTCAACCAAACACAAAGTATTCCCAAGATGCTCCACATGGCAGAAATACATAAATAGAGAGAGAAAGAGGGATGGAGACACGGAGAGATTGAGAGAGAGAGACAGAGAGAGATCGAGACCCACGCAGAAAGAGGGAGGGATTTTCGCACTCAGGTAGTTCAACCTGAGAACAGGTCCCCAGAGCAGTGTTCTGATCTGTAAGTGAGACATCTGGAATTAAGCCTCATAATGTGACTTACTATCGCTTATTCTCAGACTGTTTCTAGCGCCTGAGCTCCAGCCACGGAGGTGGCCAAAAATGCCCAGGGAAGGGGATCATGAAGGTTGAAGAGATGACAAAGTGGTTAAAAACACTGGGGATCTTAATCGATAAGCCAGTTTCAGATGGTTTCGGTGGAGAAGGGGTACAATTCTCTCTGGTGGCAGGGTGCAGGCCCGTGGGAGGCAGGCAGGCTGAGAGGACAAGCTGAGACCTCCTTCCTCCATGCCCCCGGGCTGAGTGGTGGGGGAGCACCAGGGCTTCCTGACTGTAGGGGATGACCTTGCAGCACACAGGTCCCAGGGACCAAGCTTTTTCTGAGTTAACTCTGCGCTCCAGGAAAGACATCCTGGATGCCATATGCACAGCAGATGGTCTATAAAAGGTTAATTTGTCTTTATTTTGTGAATTGATAACCACTGTAACTCCTTGTTGACTAGTTTAGATGTAGTCATTGGCAGCGGCCGTCACCCTACCTCTCTCTTCCTGGGACTCCGAGACATCCCAGCCAGCCGTGAATCTGGCTGGGAAATTTGTCCCAGGAAACACACCTACTCTGCACAGATCACTTCCTTTAGTTCTGATTCCCCTGATGGAGAAAAGCAATGAACTACATCGGCCATGGAAATAAGCCTGTGGAAGTATCTCAGGGCAGTTGAGTTTGGAGAAGGAATAGCAGCTAAGTCGTGGTGGCTGACCTGAGAAAGCTGGAAGCTAATGGCAGTTAAGAGAGGGCCATGACCCCTGCCCTGAGTGAGGCCTGTCTGCTGTGGCAATATTGGGGTTCCACTGCTCAGCCTTGGTGGGTCCAGAGCAGCCTCATGGGAGGTCGGGGCAGCAAGACCTGCTTTTAGCAGGTGAACAATGGGCTTATGCAAATATACTAGGCTGGGTTCTTTGGAAATCTTGGCCAAGGTAAATGTGTATTTACATTTACAAAGAGATTCCTTTTCAATGGAAAAAAATTAAAAATGTTGGTATATTCCTATAAAAAGGAACAAGATGCCTTCTATGGGTACATCTTACTGATTGTTGTCCTTTGTCTTGGTTGAAAAAATAAATGACTGGGTTCAGTTCTTTTAGGGGTGAGAAGCGCCAGTCAAGTGTCTGTGTGGGTTCCAATGAGCCACGTAGTTTCATTAGCCATTCCTACGGTTGCTTTCCTTAGCTTATTGCACATTAGTCATGCATTGATTTCTTTCCAGGGAGGGTTTGGGTTGGCCTGACTCTTGACTCAGGAATCAAGTTGTGTCTTTTGTCATGTGAGGTCATTAGGTCACTGATAGTAAGAACATGAACGAGTTCAGTTGTTTTAAGTGTTCTTTGAAAGCTGACTCCAGTGGTCTTGTTACGGACCAAATGTTTGTGTCCCCTCAAATCCCTATGTTGAAGTCCTAACCCCCAGTGTGATGGTATTTGGAGATGGAACCTCTGGGAGGTAATTAGGTTTAGATGAGTCATGAGAGTGGGGCCCCACGATGGAATTAGTGTCCTTGTAACAAGAGGCACCAGAGCTCTTCCTCTCCACCACGCGAGGACACAGTGAGGAGACGGCCGTCTGCAAGCCAGAAGAGGACCTTCGCCAGAACCCGACCGCACAGGCACCCCCATCGTGGGCTCCCAGCCTCCAGAACTGTGAGAAATAACTGCCACCCAGCCTAGGGCATGTTTTCACAGCAGCCGGAGCTGACTAAGACAAGTCTAGAAGTAGAAATTCCACAATTCCCAGGGGAAAGAAAGGCTTATAATGTCTGATGCTACTGTCCCTCTGCTTTGCCCTCTACCTGGGATCTTCATCTGGGCCACAGGACACTACCTGGTTGATCTTCCCGCTCAGACACTGGCACAATAGGTGGTAGGAGGCTTGTAAATATATAGAGGGGGGAAAATATCTCAGGGACAGATACACTGTGCATCTAATGCCCTCAATTAACGTGATGGATTCTGACTTCTTGCCTTCTTTCCTAACTAAAATGAGCCAGGAAAAACAAGAGTGCTGATGTCTATATGCCTTTTGAAGACATCCTGATCACTTCTCTTCCTTTGAGCAAACATGAGAATCTTTTAAACATCACAATATTAATGTAGCCCAATAAAAATGTGACATGCCTTGGGCGGTGTTGCTGATGTGCAGATGGATACATAAGACCCATCCTGGAAAAGAACAATAGCGACAGCTTTGTATTTGGGTCTCACTCAAAGGGCTGTTGTGAGTTTCTTGCCGATTAGGAAGGCCAGCAATGAGAGAGCCTGGCCTTCCGTGTCTGCTTCCTCTGATAAGATTCTGAGAATCTCACTGGGGGTTTAGCTACATTAACATCAAAGATATAGCCAAAGGGTAACCGGATTTGGAAAATGGAAAAAGCACACATTTTACTCTTCCCAGAGAATTGGCCTGTCTCTTTCGCACTGGCCCCATTTTCGGTTATGGTATTTCCCATCTTTACACCTCTGTTAGTGATGACTCAGGAGAATTTTATCTCTTGGGATCAATGGGTTCAAGTCCATGGATGATTATCTTCTTCCTGCGTATTGGGTAACAGTGAGCAATTTTCTGCCCACATTAAATATCAAAGGACATCAGCCTGGCACTTCAGGTGAAACGTTCGTTGCAGTTCTTGGATGCTGCGTTCGGGTCTGGCCATCGTAGATAAGGCAGGGCCTGGGCTTTAAGAAGCAGTCCTTTCTCCAGGCCCCCGTGGAGATGGCTTCTGGCTTAGGGAGCCCAGGGGAGAGATTACTGTGCTGTGTGGTGTGAGCGTTGTGACAGCCATGTGGGCAAAACGCTACAGGGACACACACCTTCAGATGATTTTTGCCTGGGGAGGTAGGAAAGATTCACAAAAGAGGTGTCATTTAAGAAACTCTTTGTCTGCCTTTTGGGATGGGGAACACAATTACATTATAGGTACAGTCAACCCAAGTAGGCACAGTTTTCCTTAAGCACATTTCAGCAAGCTTAAACTCAGAGCAGATCTGATGCGATCTGTTGTGTTTTGGAGGGGGAGGACACAGCCGCTGGGGGTAGGGAGGGCTGTGCTGTGGTGGGCGCTGTCAGTCATTGTGCACTCTGTTGCTATAACATAGAGCCCTGGGAGGCCAGGTTCCCTCTGTCTAAGGCACATGTATTTTAATTTTACTTCTAGTTACTGAGCATTTTCAAGGCAATCTACTACCTAGCTGCTCAGGTTGCCATGACGATAAGACCCAGTTCTGCCCTCAAGGTGCTTATGAGTAAAAGGAGTGAGCCCAAACATCAAGATGGTTTAAGGAACAGATCTGTCGTCTCCTGAAATCTTCATCTTTGATTTTAAAAGTACCAGAGTTGCAAAATTAAAGAAGCATTTTTTTAACATTCACTAAAAAGAAATTTGTAGGACCAAATGGAAACTGCAAAAGGGATATTTTTGTATCTATCTATCTACCTATCATCTATCTATCGTCTATCTGTCATTTAGCTATTATCTATCTATCAATTATCTATCTAGATTAATTTTCAGCAAATAAGAGCCTCATTTGAGACACTAGAAATCATCCTTAGCACGGGAGGTATGCAGCAGACTGGAATTAGAGAGGTGGAGAGATGGAATATTTTCGCTGTGCTGCATTTTTAGGAAGTGAGGTAACTGAAAAATTATTTCACATGAAAGTTTATAGGAGTTTGAAGAGAGAACTCAGGTCTCTTTTTTTAAAGGCCATTAATTGATTATAATGTTTCCATTTAGATCTATCGCACACTAAATTAGTTTTTACATGTCACTCCACGGCCATCTGAAAGTAATTAAAGCAGAGCTGTTCACAGACCTGGGGAAACTCCTCCGGAGCCTGAGCGCGAAGGGCACATGAGATGAGCAGCTTGAGCCTGGCCTTCCAACAATAACCCACTAATGAGATCCTGAAAGATCCGGAGTGAACAGAAAGTCTACTAGCAGCCTTCAGAAAGAAGAGAAATTCCCATTCTCAAAATTGGAAAGTGTGTGCTGTAGATTATAGCCCAAAACCAAAAATACATTTTGACTTCTGAACTACTGAGACAGGTAGACAGACCCACAGTGATAGACCTGTTAACATAGTATTTAAAAAGAGGAAAAAAAAAAGAAAGGAACGTTAGGTAGCAAATCTAGCCTGGAGTATGGCAGGAGTGGGGTGTGTGTGCCTGTGTGTGTGTGTGTTGGGTGTATGTGTGCACATGTGTAGGCATACGTGTGTATATGTGTGTATGAGTATGTATGCATGTATGTATGAGTGTGTGTATGTGTGTATGTATGTATGTGTGTGTGCATATGTGCATATATATGTGTATGTATGTGTGTATGTTTTTGTGTGTGTGTAAGATCCCCATCTTCTGTGAAGGTATCAGTCATGAGGTCAGCCTAAAATGCCCCCTGATATCCTGCTCCAAGTGTTGCCAGGAGAACATGACTTCTAGTTGCAGCTCCAGCACAGACGAGCTGGTGACACAGAAAAATGCCTCTTTTTTTGCCCCCGCTTCCACAGGTGGATTAAAGATGGTTTCACTGGCTCTCCTTGCAACAAAATGGCCGGATATTAAAATTCCAAATTGAATATTCCATTTCTCAGACCAACTACTGTCCACGTTATTTTTTTCTTCTTAGATTTACTGTCATAGATTTTTTATTTTATGCACGTGTCAGAGGTTCAGTGATGCACTAGAAGGATGCCAGAACACATAGTCCTTCTTACCTCCGTGGTTTATTAAAGTGCAAGGATACAGAGCAAAATAAGTGAAGAGAAAATGCACGTGGGAGGAATCTGGAGGGAACCAGGCGCGAGCTTCCGGGAGCCTTCTCCTTGTGGAGTGGCACAGGACGCCCTTAATCTCCCAGAGCAGTGAGGACAGATACAAAACGCTGTCTACTAGGGAAGCTCATTAGAGACTCGGTGCCTAAGGTTTCTACTGGGGCCTGTCATGTAGTCACCCTCTGCCTGGCATGTACCAAAACTCCAGACTCCCAGAGCAAAAGCAGGTGTCCAGCCTAGACCGAATTGTTTGTACAGTGTAGGCCCAAGGAGCCCCTCTCATCCATTCGGGTCACCCTTGCAGGCAGACCTTTCAGAGGGCAGCAGTCCCAGACCTACGACGTTAATTCTTTTCTGTTCAATGCAACTTGCTCTGTGATGGTGGCTCATTTTTGTCCACTCATTCAACAATCGCTTTTTGAATATGCCCGGCAGAAAATGCTGGAGAAACCAAGTGAATAAGAAATCTATTCTTTAAGGACTTTGTTGCCTAATATCCAAATATCCCCAGCCTTCAGATAGATCTCATCCCAAATTATCTTAAGCTCCCCAAACCCATTGACCCAGATTCTTTCCTTGCTTCACCTAAATGTAAATATGGTTTCACCTCGTGTTTAGCTATCAGGGGCCTTCTGTCTGCTCTCCTTTCTCCCTATGACGTTTGGTTCTTTCTAGACCTGGTAAGAGATGGTCAGCCAAGTCAATCAGATCTAATCTGGACTCAAGAGCATTTTCTGGTCTCCTATTCATCTCTGAGTTTTCATTTCAGGAACGTTGAAGAGAATAACAGGATCATTCACAAAATAACATCAGACAGTGATAGCAATAATACTCTTAATATCATTATCATCAAGCTAAAATAAGATGTCATGAATCAAAATTTGCTTTAGGCAATGTATGTGCCATAGCATAAGAAGGCAGGATTCAAGATTTAGAAACACAAACTTTGACTCAGAATAAGAGGTCCATGTGAAATCAAGGTCAAGACCTGAGATAAACATGGATTGTATGGGCTCTTGGTGCTGCTTCCTTCTTGCTCGGTTAGACCAAGAAGAAGAAAGTCCCTCACTAGACGGGTTGGTGGCAGGAGCTGCAGAAAGGTACCAAGCAGAGCCAACACAGTTTTCAGCCCTTGTGGCTTCACTTCCGGGCAGATGGGACAGGATGATAAAACTTCTAGAACTCTAGATTTCCTCCCTCCTCAGTAGCCCCATCACCAGTAAATCCCCGGTCCAAGTGGTCGCCACCATTTTATATTCCCTCCTCCAGCCTGCTGAGCATTACTAGGGACTGGTACACTGACCAATCACGCCATTTACTTTGAATTGGTCCTTCACTGTTTCTCCAGATCTTTGGATATTTCTATTGATCCCTTTTGTCTTGCCGAAGGTGGCTTTCCAAAGCTTTTCCTCAGAGTTCTTAAGCTCCCCCTTCCGAGCCCCTCATAGATCTCTTCTCCAGTGTTCAAAAGATAGTATCTTCCCTTTATGGAATCTGAAGTGGCTTTCTCTGACGACCCCTCCTACCTCAAACATTGTATTCGTCTTCATCTTTGCTCTCACAGGAAGATATGCTCCTCTTTCCTTCCAGTCTTCTCCCCCACCAGTGCTGTTGTCACCATCCCCTTGACTTTTCTAGGAACTTCTTTCATCAGTTCTCTCCTCTCTTGCCTCTGCCGTCATCTCTTTGGTGATGACCGTATTTCTTATGATGTAGGTACTCAGTTTCCCCATTTTAAAGAAACCTTTCACTTTGCCAACTTTCATACTACTATATGTTTATGTGCTTTCTTTTTATTTCCTGGAAAACTTATTAAAAGAATAGTCTATCCTCACTACTATTCGTAATCTCTCGTGATTTGGGCTCTGCCTCTTGTGTTCTACTGAAATTTACCTTTTCAAGGGCACCCATGACTTCCTAATGTCAAATACCAAGGCTGTCTCTTGGTGCAAGTTCTCTGATGTCCCTGAAGAATCTACACAGACCTTCCACTCCAATCAGTTGCCCTCCTATGCTATCCTGGTTGACTTTCTCCTCTCTGATTATTTCTTCACTATCTCTTTCCTTTAGTTCATGTCTTTTTTTTCCCTGCTCAGAAATGTACATAGACCCCAAAACTCAGTCCTCATCCTCTACCCCTCTCAATCTCCACTTTCTCTGTTGGTCATTTCGTCCCTTTCCCTGGGCTTCCTCCATCACTTGTACGTAGATGACCCTGACTTTGGACCTGCCTTTTCTCCTGGGCTTGCTTATTTCCCACTGCCTGTTGCCCTCCCGTCACCTCCAGCAGACCATAGCTAAAGCAGAAGTCAACATTCCCCACACCACAGATGAATTTGCCTTTGCACTACTCTCTATTTTTCTCCAGATAGTAACTATTAGTTTCCAAAATTTCACCAACTAGTGGCTTAAAACAACGGAAATGTACTCTACTCCAGTTCTGGAAGCTGGAAGTCCAAGATCAAAGAGTCAAAAAGGCCATGCTCTCTCTGAAGGTTCTAGGGGAGAATCTGTTCCCTGTCTCTCTCCTTGCTTCTGGTGGTCCCAGCAATCCTGGGTGCTCCTTAGCTTGTAAGAGCATCACTCAAATCTCTGCCCCTGTCATCACATGGCCGTCTTTCCTCTGTGTGTGTCCCTGTGTCTCTTCTCTTCTTATAAGCACGTCAGTCATACTGGATTAAGAGCCCACCCTACTCCACTATGATCTCATCTTAACTAATTACATCTGCAATGACCCTATTTCCAAATAAGGTCACATTCTGATGTTCCCAGAAGGACATGAATTTTGAGAGGACACTATTCAACCCAGTACATTAACAAATCCTTTCCATTCCTTTGTGACCCTCACTCACATATATTGTACATCTTTCTGTCTCCTTGACACATAATAGACAACTGATAAATGCGTATAAAATGAAATCCTTAAATAAAAATAATTTTTTGAAGGAAGGAAACAAAGAGCAGAAAGCCTCGGCAGTGTGGCGAGAAGTGCTGATACCAGGTGCTCCTCTGCTGTCCCCCTAGCCCTGCCCCAACTGTGTTAGAATTCCAGCTGGCAGCCACACCATCAGCTGCCTCTCCCTCAGCTGTGTGTAGCCCACTGTTGTGTCAGGCTGGGCTGGGGGCCAGGATGGGGACAGAATCGAGATAGACACCAGGGTCTGTAGGCAAACTGCATGACTTGCAGTTCAGATTATGCTACAGACCGAATAATGCTCCCCCCGCCCCATTTCGTGTGCCCCAACCCTCAATGTGACTGCATCTGGAGATAGGGCCTTTAGAGGGTAATTAAGGTTAAATGAGATCCTAAGGGTTCAGGCCTAATTCGATAGGACTGTGGCTCTGTAAGAGGACGGAGAGAGACATGGGAACACCCAGCAGGAAGCAAAGAGAGCTCGCCCACACCCAGTCACGCTGGCACCTGGTCTTGGACCTACAGCCTCCAGAACTGTGAGAAAGTAAATGTCTGTTTTTAAGCCGCCCAGTCTATGCTATTGTTATGCTGTGGCATGACGTATGTTATGTTATGGCAGCCTGAGCTGACTCATACACATATTAAGTATGTAAACTCACTTTCTGAGTCTAATTCTGCAACTTCTGAACTCCACATCTTACATTGCTCCCTTATCCAACTTTCTGGGTTACCACGTGATGTGGTATTATATGAAGCAATCTGATGACACAATGAGCGCTCAAGCTTTTGATAAATGCTACTTTCGGGTGCACTGGATTATTTGGCATCTCAGAGTCCTGAGTTTCCCTCCACTAAAGGAAAGGGGAAAATTTATTACTGTAAAAATGAATAATAAATTTCCCAAAGGACCAGTAGTCTAAAAACTTGTATGCAGGGGCCAGCCCCATGGCCAAGTGGTTAAGTTCACCTGCTCCGCTTTCGTGGCCTGGGGTTTGCCGGTTTGGATCCTGGGTGCGGACCTATGCGCTGCTCATCGGGCCATGCTCTGGTGGCGTCCCACGCAGAAGGACTAGAATGACTTACAACTAGGATATACAACTATGCACTGGGGCTCTGGGGAGGAAGAAAAAAATGGAGGATGACTGGCAACAGATGTTAGCTCAGAACCAATCTTCCTCACCAAAAAAAAAGAAAGGACTGAAGATAGCACATTAAAAAATAAAATAAAATAAAGGGAATGCCTTGGCCGCAAGTACCATACTGTGTGGTTTAAAAAAAAATAAACAAACCTGTGTGCAATATTTTTTTTTCCCAAAGAGTACCCCAAATTCCAAAATCAATTCCAAAGTAACAGAATGTTTCTGGATAAACAATCACTTAGGATTGAAATGTCTACAACTAAGTCCTGTTTGGAAAATTGCATTGATTGTGCTGTGTCCACGTGTGGGGAAGTAATGAGAATATTTACAGAATATTCAGCATGTTTAGTTTCTGGAAATATAGGAAGATGCAGAGTATTGACTGTCCAGAATTGGGCTGCATAGAGCACTGGAGATCTCCAGAGCACGCTGCTCTGCAGGAGGGCGTAGTCAGGAAGTTCTCTGTAGAGAAGCTAATAAGCAAATACATAAGTTGCCAAATTTAGACTGTTTTTACAATCTCCTGATTGGGCCACATGCCCTCCCGGGGACCGTTTCAGGTTTCTGCCCACCCTTTATTTTTCCAAGTCTGCATGAGGGCTTGGGTTTGAATTCAAACCAATGATGATGTTGGCTTTGGGTCCCAACATCACAGCTGCAAAAGCTTCCACAATTAATGACCTCTCTGTGGAACTGGACACAGTGTTTTTATAAATATTAGAAATGCCAGGGAAGGTGGTTCATGAATTATACATACCTAGCCAATTTTTTTTTTTTTTGGTGGGGAAGATTTGCCCTGAGCTAACATTTGTGCCAATCTTCCTCTACTCTGTATGTGGGATGCCTCCACAGCATGGCTGATGAGTGGAGTACGTCCGCACCCAGGATCTGAAACTGCGAACCCCAGGCCGCCAAAGTGAAGCATGTGGAACCCTAACTACTCGGCCACGGGGCCAATCCCATACCTAGCCAAGTCTTGATCTCTAGCTATGCATTCCTCTATCTGGTTTGAAGGTACCAGGGCGGACCCTGAAGCCAATGTCTAGGTCCACATTCCAGACCCACTATAGATAATGCAGTAGACCTTGAGCTCATCACAGAACCTTTCCATGCCTCGGTTTCCTCAGTCATAAAATGGGAACAAAGACAATAACAGCATCATAAGATTCTTGTAACAGTTAGATGAGTTAATGTATGTAAAGTGCTTAGAACCGTGTTTGACACAAGTTGGCATTGTGATTAGGATTTTCTATCTACAGTGTTCCTGTTCCAGAAACTGGGAGCTCAGGACTCCATGGTTTCAAAACAAATAAGAAATTACTTGTGTGCAGCTTGTTAGAGAGTAAAAACAGAAGTAATTCTATTTAAGGAGTGTTGCTAAAATGCCAGGTATGCTGAAGAGGTCATGGGGAAATGATCTGAAATCCCGCAATTTCAAAATAAGAGCAGTAGAATGCTACTGAACAAATAGTGTTTTGGGTTTTATCAAAGTAAATACTTTACTTATTAGATTGGATGATGTGAAATGAGCAATGAACTAGAATGAAAGGATCTTATTTTTTGCCTTAACCATCACAGATAAACCAGAATACATGTTTGCAGGCAAGGTGTGGACTTACATTAAAACGTTCGCAGCACATCTGTGTTATTGAATAGCTAACGATATATGTCGGGTTATATCTAACAACATCACAATGACCCCACAGGTGACTGTTCTCATCAGCTCCACTTAACAGGTGAGAAAACTGAAGCACAGAGAGCATCAGTCACTTCCCAAGGACCTATCTTGCCCTTCTCCCTCTCTAGAAGATAGAGATTTTGCCTTTGTAAATGCTTTCTTTCAGTTTCCCACAGTGCAAATACACATAAGAGTCAACAAAAGTTGTCAACTGAATGACACGTACTTAAAACAGCCATAACTTGAGAGGAGGGACTTGTTTAAGCAAGAAAAACATTTTTGAATGTGGGCTCATCCAAGCTAGATTTCACCTTCTGGATGTTTGACATATTTAGGGCATTTCACTGTGGTTTGAGGGCAAGATGCTTAATGTTTTTGGAACCATATTGCCCAACTAAAGGAAAATAAAAATAGAGGAAACTGTCTAGCACAAAAATAATTTTCTTAATTTCCATTTTGTTTAAAATCGTCCCTTCCCATTGACCTCAAGTATAACGCTATGATGCCTGATACAAAGTAGGAGCTTAAAGATTCGTTGAATGCATGTCGAATGAGCAACTTTTCATCAACATGATGGTGCTATTTCCTTTCAAATTATTCTTAATGTTTTAAGAAGAGCTTTTACGTTCCTACATTTTTTTCTGCTACTCCAAAGGACAAGTTGACATCAACCTCTCCTCCCAACGTGAAGAGTGTCTGAGTAGGCAAATCAGAGGCAACCCAGGATTTCACAGGTGACTCTCACAACATGATGCTGTTCTAAGGGAAATAAGTATTCCAAATCCCCAATATTTATGAGTCCCAAAGCAGAAGCTGTCTCCTTTTATCTTCATGAAATGATTTTATTTTTGTAACCTGCTTACTATTTTCTGCTGCAGCATTTGTTAAAATGTAGTGCTGAGTACGAGTGGGTGAACAAGCCAATGGAAATCCTTTCGTGCCAAGACCTATAGTGGTGTTTTATAGCGTTTCCTTAGGCGCTAGGTCCATAGCCAAGCCAGTGTCCCTCAGATTTTACTTTACTCCTTCATCTAAAGGGATAAACACACACACACACACACACACACACAGACTCACTCACTCATACACATTCAGTCAACATAGAGCTTCAATCTGTACTTATGGCTTTGGCGTGTGGGTGTGCCTGTTTCAAATAAGAATCAGTGTGCTTCACTAATTTATGAAGCTGCATCTAAAAACTGTAGAATTTCTGTGTGGAAGAGCGTCAGAGTATCTTTACATCCTGAACCATGGGGCCCTGGAAAGATCACATGGGGACAGCAGAAATGGCGGCTGCCTAGCCCATGGGCTCACCCATGTGAGCCTGGATGAAAATGGGGATGCTGCCTAGGGTGTCCTTCCATCTCTATCACAGGATCAGATGTTGCATTGGGAAATTATTTCATGGATGAAGAAAGAGTCACCTGAGCAGCAAGTAGCAAAGTGGGGACTCAACCTGGGATTTCACTGTGGTGATTTTGCACTAGAAATTTAAAATTCCTTCATTACTGCCATTTAGGCACTTAATCTGCATACAGCATTGTTTTTAAAGTTGCCATTTTTTTGTTATATGACCCTTTAAAAAGGGTACAAATGAGATCAAGACACAGATATAACTTATTGAAGGTCAGTAGGCTTATTATAATCGAAGGAACTGCAAA
Source organism: Equus quagga (assembly GCF_021613505.1). NCBI lineage: Eukaryota > Metazoa > Chordata > Mammalia > Perissodactyla > Equidae > Equus > Equus quagga. Next base: position 35,844,895 of record NC_060287.1, on the reverse strand, counting down.
GACTAATGGGGTGCTTTTGACTATTGAGTGAAAAGTTCATTGAAAACTGGACTTCTCAGAATGAATCATTTTGAAATAGACTTAAAATTCTGAATTTCCAAGTCTTCTTTTCATATCAAATATTTAAAATGCATTTTGATACAAACAATATGTTGTCTGTCTGGGAATGTTTTCTGGTAGTTTCTGAAAAACAATTCTTTTATAAGTGACAATGTCCTGAGATCAATGTTTCTTGACTTTTTGGCATCAAGGACGGACTGAGGAGGTAATGAAAACTGTGGAGCGATGGATCCCCAGGAAAACACATAAGCACCCAGACCTACCTGAATTCCAGCCCTTCAACCTTGACACCCATCCATACCCTCCCAACCTCATCCTCACTTCCCCTAACCCAGATTAACGGGTACTCATACCAGGTTAAATGCTCTGATAATAGATGTGTGTACTATCTCTCTCTCTTTTTTAATTTTTTTGAACTAAGTTTCATGTTGAAATCTTCAGCCTCCCCTTTTTTTCTCATCTTTTATTTATCCTTGCTTCCTTCGATCCCTTTGTTATGCATGCATGTTATTCTCCTTCTGTGCCCATTGCATTGTGCTAGTATCTTTGAGGACAATTGTTCTTGTCCCAGGGAAAGTAAGGGGTTTTTATAAAAAGGCTTCATCTAGTCATTTGCACACTACAGATGATATTAGGAAAGAAAGGCCATACTGTGTCCTCCTCCCTAATTAGATGGTGAAATTTTTAGTTCTTGGCATTGTTATCTGTTTGAATTGAAACCCTATCATTGAAAAAGCCAAATGAACTTGAAATTGAGGAGGACCATTTCCCAAAAGGGAACGCAGCCAGGCTTGAGCCCTCTGTGGAAAGCCAGAGCCGCAGCATCTGCATGCACGGGACACGTGGCTGCGGCTCCGATTTCCAAGTTAAGTAATTCGTTCTTTAAAAAATTATTCCAAGATTCAGGATTAAAAAAGAACTGTCCGTATTACACACTCCTACCATGTATAATCAAACGTTGTAGGAAAGTGTATCTCAGCCTTTCAGATATTGTTTAGATGATACACAAAGATTATTCAGGACCTATGAGCTTTGCATAGTGGTTGTTTTCTGTTGGTCCATGTCCCAATCTATGTCTCAGTTATTCCCTCTTTTGCTGAATTCTGCTTTATCTCCTGCCATGAAGTGAGGAAAAAATATGCCAATATATATCTCAATCATTTCCTCCTCTGCTGGGTTCTATGCCATCCCATCACCAAGCAAGAAAACCTGAACATCCCATTGCTGGCCATGCCTTCGGTGATTGTCCAGGAAAAGGTTTCCGTGAAACTCTGAAGTCAATTTGAGATATGAGATACACAGAAACTCTAGTTTCTTTGAGGCCTGATGACTGATTTTCACTGGGCTCCTTGCATGATTTATTGATGATCCTGAACACGTGAATCCAGGTTTATTTTCCTGAATCTCTCGCTCTTTGTTTACTGGGTTTGTTTGTTGATACAAAAGATGAATACGTATATGTTCCTCCCTTTCTTTGCCAAAATTACCAAAATATTTATTTTAAATATCTTTAATTTTGTGTTGATATTTTTACAAAGAAATCCTTGGTAGGTGGTGAGTACATGCAAAATTATCTTTTAAAGAAAAATAGTGAAGCTGGAAAACTAATTTCATGTATTTACAATATACCTTTATTGCAAATTCAACATGAATAATCTCAAATTTTACACCAGTTTGCTGTACACTGGAAAAAAATATATCCATGGCTGCTTCTATTTCAAATTCAGGATCTAAGATGAAGCTACCTCTTACTAATAGAGGGTATTGATTTGTACGTCTTTTATATCCACGCTTGTGAAATAGTTATTCAGAAGGAGAATAGGAAGATCCATGGGCTCGTGCTTTGGGATATTTCTGCTTTGGAGAATAGATCACATTGCGGCAGCATGAATGTCAAACATTTTAAACCCCCAGCAGGGATGTTCAAGGTGATGAGAGGCAGAACCGAGGTCAAGGTTGCATAGAATTCTTTGTGTTCGTCAGGTGATTACATAGGGTATGAAACCCGGCTTTACAGAATGGTTTATTTGCTGACTAATAAGTACCATATGTGACCAGAATGTAAAGACTGGTGGAAAGAGAGCAAGTTAGAATGGACTTTTTTGTTTTTTTGATGGAAATTGGACTCATTTATCTTCAGTCTCAAATCCTTTTTTAAAAGAATTAGGTGGGACAGAAACCATAAATTAGGGACGGTTATTTGAACTCAGCCATAGCAGTGGGAATCCTGCACATCAGGTGGAAGTGAAAGAAAACTAGAAGAGAGGAAAAACAAACAGGCCACACGTATACATTTCGTTCTGTGCACCCGGATGCTCGCTGACGGCTGCATGATTAATGCAAAGATTTATTGATTTTTCTTTCTGCTCTGCTCTAGCCTGCTGGCCTGCTTTTGTTGACAGGTTTGTGTGGATCAAACTAATCTGACAGTCCAAAGTGTACGACCATGTTAGTCCCCATGGTCTGGAACAAACATTTTATACCTAGTCCTTATCAACAGTAACTGAACACAAGAGAGAGGTCCACTGAGGCACCTTCCTCTGCCATGCCATGAAATGAATTCAGAGACGCCAACGTAGAATCAGAAGTAGCTGGAATTATTTGTTTTAATAAATGTACATTTTACACGTGTGTATATTTATGTACGTATAAATGTTGGGATCAGAGGTGTGGTTCTTTTCCTCTTAATGACCAACATTTAGTTCTTAAAAAAATACCTTTATGATATCTGGAATTTTTTCAAATTATCCAGTGATGGGGATGGTGGGTGTGCAACAAGAGTTCATCGTTGTTGAAATGGGTGATGGGTACGTGGAGGTTCATTATACTTGCTTTTGTCTTTTGTGTATGTATTAAAATGTTCTATAGCAAAAAGCTGAGGGAAAAAAACACCTGTACAACAAACCATAATACTTTCTATTTGAACCATCACAGTACACAGTTAAACATGAACAGTTGGCACACCATCAAGGCAGGAATAGGCAGATTATGAATGTCGTAGTTTAAAAATTAATGACACATTAAGTGAAGTGCTGTGTTCCTGCTGGTTATGAGCTCTGAAATTCTGGGACGAGACTAGAACCATAAAAAAAAGGTTCTTTAAAATTAGTGATGCTTCTCCAAGTTGAGAGTGTTCCTTCTCAGTTAATAAGATGGGATGTGTTCCACCAGCATTTCACAAACTGTGTCCATGGAGAAGTTAAGAGGATGGGGCAGAGGTCACATGGATTCTGGGTTCAAAACAATTTAAGAGAGAATATATTAAACAACCGCAATGCAATTCTTTACTATAGGACCATGCACCACGAGTCCTAAGTGATCACAGCAATTCTAATTTTTATTTATTTTTATCTTCCAAGACCATCCATGATATCCCTTAGAATACAATTTGGGAAATTCTGCTTTAGAATTTAAGGCCACTAATGCTGATTTATATAAAAGTAGTGATCTTTTAAGCCTTAGGTTCAATAATTAAAGATTAGGTAAGGGCTAGATGTTTCCATAGGGCCAAACACCACTTATGGGTAGAACAAGTCTGAAAATTCTGTTTTTCTAGAATCTAGTTTATAGATGTCTGAGGTTTTATTGAATTCTAATTCTGTTTTGTGCCTTTCTGGGCATCATTTTTATCCTTACTACTGTAAAACAAGACGCCATCATGGCCAACTCTACAATGGAGTGGGAAGGAAAGGATGTGCATTTACCCTGAGATAGAACAGCAAGAGGGAACCAGCGGTGCACGGGTCCTTGGGTGGGGTGGGCCAAAGACTCCTAAGAAGGATGAGTTCAGAGAGGGAGGGCTGAGAAGTGGGCAGGGCAAGCGTGTGGAGGTCCCTATTGGCCGTCAAGGAGTTTGGAGTTTTTCTAGGGATAATGGAAAATTGTTGACATCTGGGCAGGGGGAACGATGTGACCATGGTTGCTATATAGAGAACAGTGGGGAGCAGGAAGAGAAAGTGTCACTGGATGCTTAGTTCGTAGACGGTGGAGACGTCACTGGAGTAGTAGACATGGGGACAGAAAAAGAGGACAGATCTGGGAAACATTTGGAGAAGATTTAATATGTTGGCTGGTCGATTGGATGTGAGGGGTGAGAGAAAGACAGTCGTCAAGGATGATTTAGGTTTTGGCTTAAGGAATTGAGTGGATGGTGGTAACATGAACAGGTGGAGAAACTTTATTATTTAATTTTATCAAGCAGAAATCGAATAGTTTTAATAATAGGCAGAGCCCTTTTGGAATTCTCTTCTTGTAGGGATGGGAGAGGAGTCCTGTTAGCCCCTTAAGCTCACCGAAAATCTCTTTCTGAAGCTGGCTTTGCATATAGTGTACACGACAGGCTCTTCCTGCCTCCTAGCTTTGCTCAAGCTGTTGTCTTTCTTCGGTTTCACCTTGGGCTTTGTCTGACTTACTGGGGCTCTGCCTCGCCACTGACTTCACTGCATTCTCGTTGACTGATTTCAGGTTTTCCAAATAAAGGAAAGGGACTGGCTTAGGCATTTGAGACAAAAGATGGTGGGCCTCTCTTCTCAACTGCCCCATTCCAAACACTCTGTATGCACCACTTGACATCTCACAATAGTTATGAGTCACTGTTTAATTTTGCTTAATTTATTTAAGCTAAAATTTAAAACGTGGAGAGTGCCTTTCTGCGCCTCCATCTGAGTGTGGGTTTCTTGAAGCGCTGTCTCAAGTTCTCCTTGCTCCTCTGTGTTGTTTCCATAGAGCTTCCAAGTCCTCTAACTTTAGTGCGTCTTTATAAGTTTGAACTATTTTTCTACTTCGCGCACAGCCATGCCCTGGTTTATCCTTGTTTAGTGTGGGGAGACTTCTTTCTAGGCTAGTCTCTCAGCCTTTTCTTCTTTGGAAGAAATTCTTTTAACCTCTCCTTATAAGTTTTACAATTCCCAACCTTTGGGTCATTTTCTTTGCTTTCTTTGATCTCTCTCCAAATATTTCTCCATTAAGGACAGTGCATAAATTTTCTTCTAAAATCATGCAGTGAGGAAAATGAACTTATATTACTCTTCAAGAAAGTAAATGCAGTCAGACTATAATCACGCTTCTTCAGAGAAGCTGTATGTGGTCATGATTCTAATTAGAATATGGCTATGAATCATGCCCTTGTCAATGTGTTTCGTGCATTGGTACAGCAGAGTGAGGCTCTTAAGTTCTTCTTAGCATCTACCTTGAAATCAGGATGCATTTTCTCTTATGGAATAGCAACGTTATTGATGAAGACTGGGTATTTTCTCTTGTACAAGCTACGTGAAATATATGTATATTTGACTCATCTTCTATTTGTTCAAGTTGATTGTGTTTTAAGTAAGCATGCTGAGTCACCTATAGAAAAGCAATGGAAACTAATTTTTAAAAATAAATCGTTGAAGGGATATTTGTACCCCCATGTTTCTAGCAGCATTATTCACAATAGCCGAAAGGAGGAAGCGACCCAAATGTTCGTCAATGGGAGACCAGAGAAACAGAATGTGGTATAGTCTTGCAAGAGAATACTATTCAGTCTTAAAAAGAAAGATATGCTGACACCTGCTACCGCATGGGTGAAACTTGAGGACATTCTGCTGAGTGAAATAAGCCAGTCACAAAAGTATAAATACTGTATCATTCCACTTATATGAAGGGCCTAGAGGAGTCACACTCATAGCGACAGAAAGTAGAATGGTGGTTGCTAGGAGCTGGGAAGAGGTGGGTGGGGAGTTTCTGTTTAATGGGGACAGAGTTTCAGTTTCGCAAGATGAAAAAGTTCTGGAGATTGGCTGCACAGTAGTGTGAATATACATGACACTGCTGAATGGTACTCTTAAAAATGGTTAAAGGTGAGAGAAATGGGAAAGGGGGTCAGAAGGTACAAACTCCCAGTCTTACAGTAATTAAATCACGGGATGTAATGTACAGCCTGGTGACTATAGTTAACAATATTGTGTTGCATATTTGCAAGTTGCTAAGAGAGTAGATCTTAAAAGTCCTCATCATAAGAAGAAAAAAATAATTTGTAACTCTGTGTGGTGACGGATGTTAACGAGACTTAATTATGGTGATCGTTTCACAAAATATGCAAATATTGAATCATTATGTTGTACACCTGAAACTAGCATAATGTTATATGTCAAACATACCTCAATTTTAAAGATCATTAAAATGGTAAGTTTTATATTATACATAATTTGCCACAATTAAAAATAAAAAATAAATTATTACATCTTTTCCCGTTAAATAACTGCTTGGGAAAATTGATTTTGTTCGTAAAGACCTAGATACTTCACTTTAAATAGTATCATATGTGTAATGTTGTATTTTACAAACAGCTTCGAAAATCATCATAAAAGAATTGTTTTGTCTTAGTATTGTTGAAAAAGATGTGGTTGATGATATTGAATCTGGATGGTTTTTTATGTTAGCCATATGTTGAAAAAAGTCAGTCCTTAGAAAATGAAAAACAAGTAACTCATAGACTTAAAAATTGTGGCAACTTTTGGGGAAAATATGATGGCAGTTGTGCCAGTCTTTATTTTTTTTAACACTGTGGTTGCCTGAATGATATGTAATTGGGATTTAAGATACAGGCAAGCAAGGATTTTGGTCTGTTCTGTTAACTTCTAGGAGAGCAGCTGGCACATAATGTGAATGTTGGTTTAATGAGGGCACGTTGAGGGTGCCGGTGTGCTAATTTCCACTTGGGCACGTGGTATGTGGGAGAGCAGAGTCTTCAACCAATAAACCAGAGCTTCTGGATCGAAGGAGCCTTCCTGGGGTCTGTTCATCATGTGATTACTGATCAGTGCACTTTCCGTTGCTAAGTATTTTGTATCTCAGAATAAATAACGTAAGTGCACCATATGGATCAGAACACTGAGCAGCAGAGGACTGGAGAGACGTGTCCATTGTCTCAGAATAGACGAGTCACACAGCGGTCCTCTGTTCAGGACCCTAAATGATGCAATGAGTACTTAGTGAGCACCTGCTGTGTGCGAGCCGGGCGCTGGGCTTTGTGGCTATGGCTGTGAATAAGAGAGCTACTCGGTCCTTGCACTCTAGAATTATGATCCACTTCTTTCCCAGCTTAATCCTCTCTGCTCTCTCCCACCTCGCCTCCTCTTAGCCCCAGTTTTTGCACTTTGTTTTTTCCCAACCACAATCTTCCGGTGGGATTATCCTAAAGAGAGAAAGTAGGGTCCTCTGGATCTCCGGGTGGTCTGGAGTGGTTCACGTCTCACGGACAAGAGGTTATACACTCGTTAGTTTCTGAAAATGGTAGAACAGGTGGTCCCCTGTAGTACACTCTATTAATTCAATAGATAAAGTTTTATCTTTCAATCTCCTAGAACAGAGTTTCTTAAACTGCTATGTGCCCACGAGTCACCCGGGTACCTTGTTACAACAGGCCTGATTCAGTCCTGCTGGGAGGGCCTGAGACTCTGCATTCCTGACAAGCTCCTAGGTGGTGCTGAATCTGCTAGTCCGACGACTACAGATTCTTGGCCCTGGCTGGGCCACATAGACATTGTGGGCATACATTATAACCACCTGGGTGATTTTTATGAATACTGATGCCCTGTTTTCAGAGATTTGCTTTAGTTGCTCTGGGGATGGCCCAGGCATCCATTTTTTATTTTATTTATTTAATTAATTTTTTTGGTTATGGGGTCGTTCTTTTGTTCCTTTGTTTTGGGTTTTTTTTGGAGAGGAAGATTGGCCCTGAGCTAATATCTGTTGCTGGTCTTCCTCTTTTTGCTGGAGGAAGATTGTCACTGAGCTAACTTCTGTGCCAGTCAACCTCCATTTTGTGTGTGGGATGTCACCACAGCCTGGCTTGATGAGCAGCGTGTAAGTCTGCCCCCAGGATCTGAAACCGTTAACCCCGGGCTGCCAAAGTGAAGTGCATGAAATTAACCACTGCGCCACCAGCCTGACCCTCTCAGCATCCATATTTTAAAAGGCTCTCTAAGTGAGTTTGATGTGGTGCCAACATGGAAGACTACTGCCCGGGACAAACACGACTAGCACTTTTCTGTCACTCCGTGCAGGTGAATCCACTGATGCAACTTGGTGCGTACCCGTGTCTTTTAGGGGTACAAGGAAGGCTGGGGAGATTGTCATACGACAGCACAGGGACTAGTGTACAGAAATATGTTCCCTGGGCAAGCGAGTGATCCTTTCAGACATTGTGGATTATGACAAGTGACTTGACCACAGGGCCTAGAGCTCACTGTACTTCAGTATCCTAAACTTGCTGGCCATTGGATGGCAGAGCTGACGGAGGGAGAAAGAGGCCTTGTACTCCCAGGGAAAACTTGGGAAAAGTACTGGAAATAAGGTACTGGAAAATTAAGTTTATATCTGTGATAGATAGATAGGTAGATAGACAGATAGATAGGTAGATAGATAGGTAGGTAGATACATAGATACATAGTTACATAGATAGATACATAGATAGATAAATAGATAGATAGATAGATAGGTAGGTAGGTAGATAGACAGACAGACAGACAGATAGATAGATAGATAGATAGACAGATAGTTAGATAGATAGGTTAAAATAGGAAAAAACCAAAACAAAGATCTACAGTCCAGAATGCAGAGGCATGAATCAATGGTAACCTTCGAGGGACTCAAGTTGGAGGTTCACACAGACATTATGGGCATCCAGTTTCAACAAACATCTAGCGAAATAAAGAAGCATTTATTTTTTGGAAGCATGTTTCAATAAAAAGAGAAATCAAGCCTTAAAAAATGCTTCTGGATGCAGATACGTTGCTCATGCTAAGGACCACTTTTCAGATGGTGTCCATTTGCTTCTAAGCCTGGGATGGACTCTCAGAGGAGCACGGCCCCGCCGTGTAGGTGGGAAGGAGAGCATGCGTTTTCTCCATCTGAGCAGAAAGGACTTACTGCATTTTTTCTGAGATATTATTTTGATTGCATCGTAAGACTCACACATGAAGTGGCTTTCATATGGTTTTATCTTTCTAATGTGTTCCTGATATATGTGTTGGGAAACATTTTCCTCAGCAGTCCTGCATCTTCGGGAGGTGTGGGGTCAGCCGGATAATCTACCGTCCGTATAGCTTGGCGGGGGTGACCACAGGAAGTGGCCGATAAAGCTGTGAACGCTGCTCTGGGAGCTTTTCGAGGCTGCATGGTGTCCGTCTCGCAGAACACCCACCGTTCACTAATGCTGGAGATAAAATAATGATAAGGCCAACTATGGAAGCCAGTAACTAGGAAAGCATTGCGTTAAAAAGAAAATTAACTGGCCACGGTTGTTTTGGCAGCTCTCGTGCCGCCTTGCTGCGCATCACTTTGAAATAATCTGTGGAGTCGTCGTCTCTGATTCTTGAATATTTAGCTAGTTTCGTGTCTCGGTTGTTTAGTCCTACTAACAACTAGCCCTGCAGAGCTGCGTCGACTGTGAGAGCAGAGGGACAGAGCAGTGTCAGTACATGAGTGCCGAGGGCCTAAGTGCTTCAAGGACAAAAGGGACAGGAGAACACCAGCCAGGGACTTTCCCGTCCATGTGAAAATGGACCATCCCAGAGGGAAGCCTGACTGTCCTGACAGTGTGCAGAAGGCGCTATCGTACATGCAGGGAGAGCAAGGGCAGGAGCGGACACACAGGGGAGCAGCCTGGTCATGGCAAGGCAACCTCGCCCAGGGGTTGAGAGGAGCCAGATTCTGCAGTCTGACCACCTCCTTGCTGTGTCATCTTGGGCAACTTACTCAGCCCCTCTGGAGCTCAGTTTCCTTTTCTGGAGAATGATGACGATGATACCACCCTTCTTATAGGGTTGTTTTAAGGATTCGATGGGCTATTGCATGGAAATTACTCATATCTGGTTCTGGCATGCACTGTTTATGAGCATCACCAGCCTCATAATTAGAATGCTTCACTGTGCTCATCCATAGTCTGCAAGTGGGTGAAGGACAGGGACCGGAGACAAGCTCCCTGCTCCATTAGCTGGCATGTTCGAGGTGTGGTTGGTCTCCTCAGGTCACCGTTAGATGACTGAAGGTCCCCACTGAGAAGAGGCAGCCACTGCGCAAGCCCCTGCTGTCCTGGGCTGGGCCTCGGGCAGCTGTGAACCTGAGGGAAGTTCACCACACGGGCGCTGGAAGGACGGGGCTGACCGTACCTAACTCACCTGTGGGCCAAGGGGACGGCTGGCCTGCGATATTCAGGGACTGCCGTGGCGGTGTGTCCAACCACCGTTCTGAAGTCTTCCCAGCCAGCCTTCCCACCCAGTGCCACAGCCGCCAAAGTCCTCTGTCCCTCGGAGACTTAGTGCTGTGCTTACTGGCTGATGTTCATTCACCCATCTATTCAACAAGTGTTGGTTCGGCGTCGCGGTGAACCAGGCGTTGTGTGGATGGAGCGCAGGGGATGGTGCAGTGGGCAGGGGTGTTGGGGTTCTGTTCTCATTGGCCTATGGTCCCGGGGAGACCTCACATATCATGTAAATGACTATCTGGTTATAATTGTGAGACATGCTAGAAATGGAAAGGGGTGGGGGGTGGGAGCTGTAAGAGGGAGGTACTGGGGACCTGTCCGAGGGGAGTTCAGGGAATGTGTCCCCACAATGGGACAAGGAGTGATTTAGACGTGAAGCGAGAGACGAGGTGGGGAAGGGAACATTCCAGGCAGGGGAACAGCATATGTGAGGACCCTGAGGTAGGAAGATGATGAAGCAGAAACTGACAGTAGCTGGGAGCCTGCAGTGGCGTGAGCGAGGAGGGGACAGCCCCTTCTTGTTTGCTGAATCCAGTCTTGTCCCCTTGTTCCCGCTTTGGGAATTTCTCTCAGGCTGTGTCCCACCGGAATACTCCGTCCCTAGATATTCACAGGGCCTGGCTGGTCCCTTCTTGCCATTCATGTTGTGGTTCAGAACATACCTACCCAGGAGGCTGGCTCTGACTGCTCACTCTGCAGCCGCCCCCTCCCCACGCCTGGCCACTCTCGAGTTTTCTCTGTCACAGTTCCACCGTCTGAAATCCTGTCCTTCAGTTATCCTTTTTCCTGCTCGTCGTCTGTTCCTCCTCCTCTGAACGAAAGCCCCTGAAGGTAGGTCCTTTGTCGCGTCTAGGTTGCTCCCCATATTGAGAACAGCGCCTGCATGTAGTAAGTACCCACTGTTTACGGAACAATGGACAGGGGTTCCTAGTATGGCCAAAGTTTCCATAATAGGACAAGATGAGAAACATTTGAATTCAGGTCGAATGCACAGAACGAGCCTGTAATGCGAGTCCGGGCATGGCTGACTTGCTTTGGCCCTTTTGCTGGTTTAAGTCATTTGTTTGGGGACCTTGAGCGTGCAAAGCAGCAGCGAGCGATGGGCAGGACTAAAAGGAAGTGTGAGGAGCTGGCTGTCTCAGCCCGCTTGGAGTCGCCGTGGTTTCCTGAGAGCGCGTCTGTAAGCCCTCAGACGTTTCATCGGGGTTTGTTCTTGCCTCGTGGTGGGGTTGGGCCCTTTCCCTGGTCATGGTGATAAGAGCCTCTCTCCAGGGGGCGTTGTGTTGTCAGGATGGGCCCCTCTGTTCCCTGCCAGGACAAAATTGACGACTTTGGTCAGTTTCTCGGGAAGCAAGATTACAGTCCAGGCAATCTGCACCTTCATCCGTTATGGAAATGACCGAGAATGGGCTCCCTCAATGATGAATGATGCGAGGAAGCAAACTCACGCAGAAAAAACCCAGGCTTTGAGGACAGCACACATGGAGTGACCAGATCTTTATAAATACGGTGAGAAAACCTGTGGGTTCTGGTGGAAAGACCCCACTTACTTCTCTCGTGAAAGCACAGAGTTTCCTGCAGACTTCACAGCTGGTGCTCCATACGTGTGGTGGCGTGCGGAGGTGTTTCTCAGCCTGTTAGAAGAACCCACTTCTGTTATCTCAGGTGTGAACAAGCAGGCATTCGACAGACACTTAAGGAAGGGAAGACTGACTTTGTGACTATGAATATATGATTTGTGCATATATTGTAGCCTGACAATATTTTGGCAGATTGACCTCTGAATACATATTTTACAAGTATATTATACACTTATAATTCAGAACTATTGGATTTTATTTATATTTTATTTATATTTGCAGCAATAGACTGAGTTCAGGCTTGGGGCAATCATTTGTATTAGTGAGGACTGCTAATGGCAAATGACAAATAATAACCAAGGAGGTTGTTATTGGCTCGTCTAACTGAAAATAAGGTCCAGCTGGATCAAGGTGTTCAAACAACTCTAATGGGAGCACATCTCACTCTTGCTGTCAGTCTTGCTGCACTGGGACTTCCTCTGGGTTACCCCTTGGCAGACAGGTGCAGCACACTGCTCACCACCAGCAGCAGCTCAGCACCTGGGGGAAAGAATTCTCTTCATCCACACTCCCAGAGATGGCACATGTCACACCCTCATCTATGAACCACTCACTATGTCAGGGATGTAGTGGCGATGACCTCAGTTCCATGCCAATGGTGGGTGGCTCCTCCCATGAAAGCCCAGGTGCTCTTGCTGTAAGAAGGGGAAGTGGGTGCTCTGGGACAAAAGTGACAGATGCCCATAACCCAGTGTGTATGGGGTGGGAGGGGAATGTTGTCAACGTGGACAATTCCATGCTGCGTGGGACTGGCCTGGCCTGTGCATGGTGGGGTGGCCCTGGGCACTCAGGCCGACAGGCCACACACACATACACATATACACACATCACTGACAACTGAGGAAGCCCCTGTGTGTTTCTAGGGCCCCCTAAGTTGGACTTCTGATGAGCACTCAGCACTCAACTTCTTCTATTTTTATTAATTTTTCTATTTACTTCTATTTTCATTATGTGCTTTGAAACAGAGCTAAACCAGTCCCAATGGTATATTTGGGGGTGAAGAAAAACTTGGGGGGACCAGGGCTGATATCTGCTCTCCAGATGTCCTCTGGTAGTGAAGAGAGAGAAGGTCTGGTCCTCACTTTCACTCTGGGACAAGGCACAGCACCCTCTCCGTCTGCTCCAAACTCAAATACGCCTCTTTCACGACGAAGCGTGGAACTCATTATGTTACAAAAAGCGCATATTTAGATGGGCATATCCATCATGACAATAATTTTGATAGAGGACAAATAAAAGGGAAAAATCTATAGAACTGAAGGAAAAAAGATAGAGAAGATTATACCTTTCAAGAAAGAAATATTAACAGCAAACATCCTTCAGACATTTGTTTCTTATGTAATTGTCATTGCTCATAAATTCTAACGCTTTTGTCTCTTTGCAAATTTTTATTTTTACAACTTAACGCCCGAATTCTTTATGCTTTCAGAGGATCGCTGTAACCCTCACCGTGGGCTGCCAAGAGATTATTTACGTGATTTTATGCTCCAATCCTGTGTGTAGAATAAGAACCTTGTAAAAATAAGAATATCTTGATAAGAATATTCCAAGTAATGAAAATCTCAATTTTATAGTTTTATTTCTTCAAATATTTATTTACTATGTTGTTTACATTTGTTGACCAAGCAAGGGGACTTTTACTCAAAGAAAAAGGCCTAGTTTGGGAAAATGGAGTTAAATATCCATTTTCGTATTTCCTTGTGACTCTTTGGGCAGACGCCCTAAGGCAGAGATCCCGCCTGCAAAAGATCTCTCTTAACCGCCTCCCTCCCCTCCTCCTTCCCTTGATGCCTGATGAAGCCCCAATGTTTTTGTATAGTTTGAGGATATGTCCATTTTGTTAGGGAAATATATTATCATTAATTGTTTAATCAATCTAAATGCCACTGAAAGCAAATAAGCAAATCAATACTATCCTCTTGTTTACTAAAAAAAGTCAGTTTGTTTTCTGTTCCTAAGAAGACACAGTAAATTAATACAATTTTTAATTTTGATTATGGAACCTTTCATATGGATTTTGTCTGTTTTCTCCCTCATCTTGTTCTGCTCCTGGCACAGAAGGAATATTTTTGTTGAAACAAATGTTGAAGGAATAAATGTATTTCAAATAAACAGAAAAGGACAGAGAATAATAAAACAGATGCTTGAATGCAACATGGAGACAGATGTGTATAGTGTGCCACATTTTATTCATTTTTTCATAAATAATGTTAGACAGACGTAAAGTCCCATCCATATTTTCTATGCATATTTTGATGCCTTTACCATATACTTATGAATCCACAAAGCACACAAACTATTACTCGGTGGGTTTAAAAATGTATATACATGGTATGATACATGTTAAGATTCACCTTGAGGTTTCTCATAAATCATTTCTCCAAACCCTCCCCATTTTTCTACAGAAACTGTGCACCAAAATATTCTACTTCCTGAAACCTCAAGGTCAAGGGTTGGTGAGGCCGGGGGGAGAACAAATGTAATCAGGGCCCAGAAGTGGCTGTCCTTGTGCTCACACTAAACTGGGTTATGAAATTAGCCTGGAGGGGAAAGAGGATGATGTCAGATCTTAATGCGATAACATTGCCCAGGGTTCTCCTTGCCATGGAGCAGGCTGCTTTTTTTCCATCAGTTATTGAGATGCTTGTTTCTTTTTTCATTAAGTTTCTGTCATTGCTGGTTTGGCTTTGCCCACGAGTTGTTTTCTTGCTTGCTTTGATCGTCAAGGACATTTCATGGCAGAGGGATTCTTTGGGTCAGCGGCCACTACACATTCTCACCTCTTATCCAAACCTCGGGGGCCAAATGCGTTTCAGAATTTCTCAGATTTTAGACAGGGTGACATTGTGCATACTGAGTTTTTTCTACACCCCCAACCCCCAATGGAGCGTGGGGCAGCACTCCTGCAAAATTTCTGCAGCAGAACTTCAGAATTTTCCTTCTGAGTGGGATAAACAAGGACCAAATAGAGTCTCCTATCAATTCAGGTCAGGTTTTACCAGCAGGTGAATCATGAAAGTACTTTTTCAGTTTTTAGATATTTTTCAATTTTGGAATTACAGATAGGAGATGGTAGATGTTCATTATTATTATCATTCCATTGTACATTCATACACTTTCTGACCAGTCGATAGCATCATCCTGATTTTCAGCACTGACTCAGATTCCTCCTTCTCTCCAGCCTTCCCTCCCTCCCTCCCCCATTCCTCCTTGGCTCCCTTCCGTCCTTCCTTTCCCTCTTTGGTCATTTCATTGGAATTCGGAGAGAGGCAGCCGTGTGTGGTCCTTAAAGACTCAGGTTTTCAAGTCAAACAGCTCCGTGGCCACATTCTGTTTCTGCTGCTCATTGCCTGCACGCCCGTTGTTCCATGTAACTCCTGGGGCTTGTTTCCTGAGCTAATCATCACATCTACCTCCTCTGGGTATTGTGAAGACACAACAAGGTGACGGGTGTGAAAACACATAACATGGTTCCCAGCACATAACCAGCGCTCAATGATTGACAGCTAATATTGTTGCTGCTGTTATTACCAAGTCATACCATATCACACTACATTTGCTGTTCTCTTTAAGTAACAAATATATTCCTTTAAAAAAATTTGGAATGCATTTGGCTTTGCTTACACATAAGTTATTTGGCAATACCTGTCTGAAAACATCATCCATCATGGTTGTCTTCATTAGCCTTTGCTTTAAATGTTACCTGAGGACATGTCGCACACAGTCATGCTTGACCCTGTGAGGAGCAAGACTGCTGTCTCCTGTGAGTTTAGATAGGCAGGTAGACAGATGGATAGGCAGATGTGGATGGATGGATAGATGGATGGATGGATGACAAATAGGTGATGGATAAATGGATAGATGGGTAGATAGGTGACAGATGGATCAACGGCAGATAGATATGGATAGGTGTATGATAGATATGTAGGTGATTGATAGGTAGAGGGATGGATAGGTAGATAGATTGAAAGATGATATTTAGATGGATAGATAGATGAGGATGGATGGATGGATGACAGGTGATGGAGAGATAGATAAATAGATAGATGATAGATGGATGGATGCTATCTATGGATAGATGTATGATAGATATATAGGTGATTGACAGGTGATTTATGGATAGGTAGATGGATAGATAGATAATAGGTAGATAGATAGGTGGATAGATGGATGATAGGTAGATGGATGGATAGATAGATGATAGATGGATAGATAGGTGATAGACAGATAGATAGATGGGTAGGTAGGTAGGTAGGTAGACAGATAGATAGATAGATAGGTAGGT